>NC_136653.1:19853310-20103310 GCF_949748355.1 Melanostigma gelatinosum
AAAGCTCTGACAGTTTAGTCAGCTGACTGCCCCAAGACCTGCTCCAATTCCCCATCTTAGACCCTCAGACATGTCGAGATAATGTGCTTTGTAACTGCTCGAATTCTCATGACATGCCGTGCAATGCTGACGTCCGGGTTGGTCGATGAAGATACGTCATCTGTGCAGCACTCTACACTTACTGTGAATTATTCATTTCCTAACGCCAACGAAACTCATTACATTTTTGGATGAGCTTGTTTTACATTATAATCACAATCAAAGATATCACAAAAATGTCTCTGAGATTCATAAAACTGTATTTGTATTGTGGTTCGAGACGTAGTCATCGTGACACCACCATTGGTTTGTGGACTGCTGGTGTGAAGGCTCAAGCTCAGCATTTTGGCCGTCGCCATCTTGGTTTATTGCAACCAACAGTGATGAGAGGGTGGAGCTAAGTACAACAAGCAGAATGGGACATTTTTTAGGCGACCGAACTGAAAACTCTGTGAAAGGGTTGAAGTTCTAAGACGGACAACGCCTCGGTAGCGACCTGTCAATCACACGGTAGCCCCGCCCTAAAGCATACCCTGCTTTATGGTCTCTGTTACTCTACTTGCTTGTCGGAAAATGTCCTTTAGCCGCTATGTGAGAAAAATGGGAAATGATGGGGAACAAAAATATTAAAGTGTGATCAAGATCAAGATCACAGTTCATTAAAAGGGTTTTGTGGCTTCAAATTGTTCATCAACATGTGTCCCCAGAGGTGGAGAAGTTTCACCGTGGTGCTCATGACTGCAGTTTAGTCTTGAGATGAAAAAGTGCGAGTTTAACAATCTTATTATGTATTTTCTGCACTGGGAGCAAGTGGAAACTGGAATGAGAGACGTTATCTCACTCAACCTTTTCCTACGGGCAAACTTAAATGTAAAGACATTGTTATTCGTCTGCAGCCGTCCTGTGGGACACAGCAGTTTACATTTACATCACATTCCTTTGAGCGTGACAGCCGTTCTCTCCCTGACATTTATTCTTCTAAGGCCACTTCCGTTGTTTGGAATGTTTCCGCTTTTTGTCGTCCTTTTTGTTGAGTTTGGAGTCAGAGCTAACCAGAGGGAAGCTGCGGTGAAATGTCGAGAGGTGAGAGGCTCAACCTTTAGATATTCGCCGAGGTAATCAATCAGGTTGACAGCTGTGGCGAGAACACGGCTCGGGCCGCCTCGCGCTTGTGAAACACGGCAGCTCTGTGGAAGCCGGAGCTCCCGTGAAGGTAATTAATCTCAAAACTCCATCACAGAAAAGACCAATTAAGAAAAAGGGTCAAAGCATGAGGTCACCATTATGAGCGTCAAGGAACAGCCATGCAGCCCGTTTAGCTGAGGAGGTCGCAGCTAATGGTCATTATCAACATGCTGTAAACCAGTGCAGGTTACATGCAGGAAATAGACTCGGGAGCAGTTCAAAGAACAAATGCATGATTATGGAAAACTATCACCAGTATAAACAGACGCCGTCCTCCTGTATTCAGGCCGTACACGAGTTTGTCAAAGCTGTCACCCCACAGCTCAGGCTAGTGTTCTATTATATTGTCTCGTCAACGGGAGGGTCCGGAGGGTCAGGAGGGTCTGGAAGGTCCGGAGGGTCAGGAGGGTCCGGAAGGTCAGGAGTGTCCGGAAGGAGCCGTTTGGCAGACAATTGACTGAAAACTTCCTTCATGCGTCTTCATGATTCGTGTTGCATTGTTGAGAATACTCATAATGCATCACTCTGCAGTCACACACACGTTCAACAATTATGGGGACTTGCCAGCTGCGAGATGAGATTTATTATTTAATTTAGAGGTTGATGGATCTTTATGGTAAATTTAAACTTTGTTGATTTGTAGTAAAACTAATTTGGGTGCCTGTGATAAGATGTATTGTTTCCACCCTCAAACTAGAAGAACTAAGCATGAACACCCAACCAACTGCTTCTACTTCTCGTATATCTGAGCCCAGCAGCGTTGAGGGATTTTGTTGTTGATTACAACACAATCTTTCTTATTATTTTTGGTAGCTTCCTGAAAACACAAAAACACGTAGGAGCGATCAAATCCTTCTCTCCCACTTCAGCCACTTCCAGACGTTTCCCTGCTGCTGTTGTGTGCTGATTGGCGGCAGATTATTTTGACTCAAAGTGAAGCAACTAAATGAGGAGCTCATGAGGCACGTCGCTGTTTGTTGTCTGGAGACACAAAACAATGATTGTCTGGTGGAAGTGAGTTCTCAAAGAAAAAGAAAAAAACAAAAGTCAGATGATGTCTAAGCTAACGAAGGCAAAGGTGTGTGTGTGTGTGTGTGTGTGTGTGTGTGTGTGTGTGTGTGTGTGTGTGTGTGTGTGTGTGTGTATATTTACGCATCTGGATTTCATGTCTATATATATACATGTGAATTTGAAAAGAAGAGGAATCAGACCTGTAAAAGCTTTGAGGAATATGTATGTTATAGCAGAAGGTCGGAGAATATAAGAGCTTCATTCTTAAAGTCAAAACATGATCAGTGCCAACAAAGAGCTTCTGCACAGGCTAAAGCTAAAGGAAGTTTCAATTTAAAATAGTGGAGTTGAGGTTTCTTTCAGCTTACATCTGCTTAAAACTAACTCCCCGAGGTCAGAGAACTGCTGATAATGCATAATAATGCAGAATTATTACCTCCTGTACAAATAGCTACGACTGCTTTGACAGGAACGAGTCTGTGGACGCAGGGAAAAAAAGATGGAGGACACAAAGTTGAATCCTGAAGTGGGGAAGTACCGTGTTTCCATACTTGAAACGGGAGTTTTTAAAATCTATTTTGGACTTCCAAGCTGCATGTCAGAGGTTTATGGAAACTTGGCAGTTTGAAACGAGAGCTCCGACAAAAGAGTGACAGCCCGTCGTTGGAGGTTGTGAGGACATCTGTTCGTGACCTCAGACCCCACCAGCTTCAGCTGCCCTCATCCAAGTGCTCCTCCAAGTGCTCCTCCAAGTGCTCCTCCAAGTGCTCCTCCAAGTGCTCCTCCAAGGCCTGATCCACGGCCTGATCCACGGCCTGATCCACGGCCTCAGCAAAGCCCTCGCTCTTGGCATTGCCCGACAAACTTTCTGCAGCGCCTCAGCTTTGCCAGTTTTCCACTTTCCGTTTTCTAAAACGACTTTGAATCTGACATTTTCATGGATAACCCCATGTTCCTCCAAACTTGTTGACATCGAACACCTTTTTTTTACACCAAAATGTGCTCATATATGTGGGGAAACCCGCAAAAAAATCGATGATATACTCCTTTCCCATTATGAGCATGCCCTGCCGTTGCACTAGCTTCTCTGTGTTGTTTTTCCTGGTGTGTCACGTTCGATGTCACGGACACATCGACCGGCAGCGGCAGCAGTTCGTCAACAGTGACATTGTGACTGCCGCTTCTCTTTTTTAGTATCTGTTACTTGTTAGTCTCTCTTTCAAACACTCAAACCAGAGTCGGTGATCGATGAAGCAGTCTGGTGGCTTTGAGGAGCGCATATAACAGCTGTTTCTTTTCACATCCAACGCTGTGAAATCGATCTCATAGACTGAGGTTTGTTTGATCCTGTACGGCTGCTCTTTCAACTCTTCACAGGGTCACCACAGAAAACCTTTGGAGATGCTTCTTTTAGCCGCTCTGCTCCAAAAATAACACGCTCTCATCCTAAGTCAGCACAACTGAGAACCCAGAGCATCAAACTAAGCCTCTCCAACAAACACCTGGTTAACGTATGTCAGTCAATAGATACCGGACTCAAAAGGGTAAGTAAGGAAAACAACTGAATGGCATTTTTCTATGATTTTTAACGTTCTCTTGTACAAATGTGACAGTGAAGCTTGTAAGGCTCCACGTCCTTTCCTTATATTCATCAATGGACTTGTGGATGAGATGGATGTGACTCATGACTCAATGTATATATAATCAGGGCGGACGCCTGGAGTGGACAAACTGTGTGTGTTGTATTAACAAATGAAAGGTCTTGAGAATACATAATTAAAGTCAATATATAAGAAGTTTAAATGTCTTTTGGTTCTGGATTACAGGGCTCCCCAACGGAATGCTGTAGTCCCACATGCTACAAAAACACACAGCCGATACTTCTGTATCTCTTGCCAGACAGCAGTTGGGTGAACAGGCCGTGTGTTGCCTTTAAATATTTGTTTGGAGTCTTTGCAGGCACCTCATATCACCAATATAACCGATGCTCTTTGTTTTTGGTCTCCACCAACTCCTGAGTGAAATATCGAGCTATTTAGCTGCTAAATGTTCACCGACTGGTCGTTAACTGCATCCGTGGGCTCTGCTGGTAAATGGTAACTCGACTTGTGCGGCGCCTTTCTAGTCTTCCGACAACTCAAAGTGCTTTTTACACTACATGTCATTCACCCATTCACTAGCGATTAGCGATAAACTGATGATGAATGCTAAGATGTTAGAATAACAACTTTTGTCCAATGGCGTTGTCGAGTTCTTCTGCCCTCTAGTGGCCAAAAACAATGAGCCGCGCTTTAAGGTAGCAGAGTATCAGTTGATGCTTAAAGCGTGAACTTTTCCCTGGTTGAACAAATGGTTTATCAACAGTTAATCTAATTTTATGATGACTGGTCACAGATCAGCAATCCGGCATGGACTAAACATACAGTAGAACTTATTATAGTTCCTGTTTGCTTTATTTGTTGCAGACCTTCAATGGCAAGCGAAAAACAGCATCAACACAACATGTCACGAGGTCTCCACTCTGACATCAAAAGGAAGCATTTGAGACAGCTGTCTCTTCTGTTCTACTTTTAACAAAGTAGGCTTCTCCTTCACAGTTCACCTCACAGTCTTCCCCTGCAGCGTTATTGATTTTTTTCCAGAGGAATCCCATGACTTCCAAAGAAGCAACATGACTCCGGCGCTCGCGAGAGAAATATACAAAGAAAAAAGACACCTGGAAAGCAAGTGAGGATTTTTCAGACGTGCGTGAGAGTTCTGAAGTTGGTTATTGGTGTTGAGATCAATAGTGAGCTCTGAAATGGCCACAAAAAGAAGCAAAACACACACAAACATGTGACTTACCTGCCCTGTCTTTATGTTCTCTCCCGGTATCAGTATCTTTCTACTGCTGTAAATAAATAGCTGCAGGCTAATGGGGTCCGGTCAAGTGTGTGTGTGTGTGTGTGCGCTGAAGGCTGAAAGCACACACACATAAAACACCCCCTCCACCCATCCACCCATCCACCCATCTCCATGTATTAATGAACAGGGACACAGCCGTGCAGAGCTCACATGGTGCTCGGGATGAGGAGAGAAGTTTGATTTAGGGAACATCATTTAAAAAAAGGTAGGTCCTGCTGAGAAGCGACATTGTGTGCAATTTTGCACTTCATGTAATAACACTGTAGCGTGTTAAATGTTGCTCGAGTTAATTGATTTGATTTACCCGAGCACGCAAACGTTTTTCAGCTTCTCGCTGCTGGAAGATCCGGTTGAGAGTAAACAAGAGGCAGCGCTGGCGGCTTGGAACATATTCCTGATCGTAGAAAGTGACGAGCGAAATGGGGAGAACGTTCTCATGAATAAAATGTAAATCTACTGTTTGTATATGTGTGTGTGTGTGTGTGTGTGTGTGTGTGTGTGTGTGAGGAGCCTGATATCTAAGAATGTCTTTGCAAACAATGCTTCACTGTAATTGTTTACATGAGAAGAAAATAACTTGGACTTGTTCATAATGCACATGGATTTCTTTCTTTTTTTTGGGGGGGGGGGGGTCATTGATTCAGACATTTTTAATAAATCCCTGGGTAGAGAAAACAAGCTGATGGTGGCCTGGACCCTGACTCTGGACTTAAGATGCATCCTTCAGCAGGATCTCTGGAGCTACAGTGGAGAGTTCTTAGTGGTTTTTATTCCGCTGCTTTGCTCAATTGCTGCTCTGAATTAAGTAACATGCCACAAACCTACAGCCAAACTTTAAAATCGGAACTGCAGGCTTGTGGTGTCACAAGATCTTTTTCCTTCACCACAACGTGAATGTTTCCAGAGGGTCTCGATGATACTTGACCACATGACGCACTAACAGATTCTTTTTTTTTTCCATCTGAGACACAGCTGCTTCAAGTCCCGTTACAGTGCACATGAAAGGAAGGCGATTAAAGCGTCAACGCCCCTGCGTTTCCCACCGCCATCTTTAACGAGAAACATATTTCAACCGAGCAGAAATGCCTTTTTTTACTTGCCACTGATTGCATTTAAATGGATCCCATGAAGCGAGTGAAAAGAGATTCTAATTAGTTTTTTTAAGACTGCTTTGTCACATGATGCAGGTTATTCAATTTCACACACACTCGGCACCCATATTGAGCATATGTTTGATTTTATGACAACTTCTGCCATTCTCCCTGCAAACATTATTGCATCAGGGTTTATGGGCAAACAGCGCTGTCATTCCTGGTCATATCCTCTGATTTATACCATTTCTAACTGTATTGCAGAGCTGAGCTGATGGTTGCCTCTCATTGAAGATCCCATCTATCTCAAGGTTTCTCAATGACATCTTAAACCCTGGACAGGAGAGGAATGAGAGAGTGGGGGGGGAATGAAGAACACTGAAGCAGAACGACAGAGTGCAAAGTAGAAGTTAAGAGAGGTAACGAGAGAGGCTGACGGGGTGAAATAGAGAAGTGTGAGATGGAACGAAAGCGTCTGAGTGAGACTCACTTCATCGTGTTCAGTGTGCGAGGGACCTTCGGGTTATTCTCCACACATTTGTGGCGCTCACAATTGTTATTTTCGCACCGGGCAACAAGGCGGGAGTAAGGTTTAAAGGAGCATCGGCGTTACGGAGGAGACATGACTTGGGACTTGACTTAGACTTGCCCTCAGGGACTTGAGACTTGAGACTCTGAATGATAAAACTAGAGACCTAAGTGTTGTTCTGACTCTAATTAGTGTAATTGTTTTCCCTCAGACCCTCGTTTGTGGTCAGGCAAATGTTCCCCGACTGGTCATGTTGGTGTATTTCAAACTGTCAGTTTCCTTTTCCAGTTCCTTGCCTTTGTTTACACCTCTGTTGCATTTACTGAATCCTCATATTCCCTCAGCCGCCTCGTTGACTCTTTTGTTCTCTTGATGTTCTAAGTTTTTGTCACCGCTGCTTGTGGTTTCCCCGCGTTACAGTTAACGCTCTAATCTTCACACACCCCGACTGACACGCAAAGTAAACAAACAAACAATCCAAAGCTTCGCTGAGTATTCGCATATTTGTATGTGATACCAGGTTTAACTGTGTATCCTTTTGGCTTGTGTACCTTTTGTCTTTGTTGTCGAGATGTACAGAAAAGGATTAACAGGCTGCAGCAAGCTGAACACCGCAGGTTTGAGAGAGGTTCAGTTTGAACAGGAAAGGTTTCGCCTTCCTGTCTCACGCGTACACGGCTTTCAAAATACACAAACTGCAGCTCGGCCTAAACCTTGAGACCACCCTGCTCATATTATCATAGCCCAGGTCCTCCACCTCGAACACCAACAAACCCCACACAGTTTGCTGACAGGACAGTCTGGCTTTTCGTGAAAATGAGGATAATTGAAGTACGGCAGCTTGGTCAGTGCCCCTGGGTGCCTGACACCGACTCACCCTTTTCAACGAACTCCATCCGCATCTTTATTAGACAGCCAGAGCAACTGACATAGTTTAAATCGAGAGAAGGTCAGAGTGTGTGCAGTAGGGAGGGGATGTTGACTGGGTCACACAACCACAGGACTTTCACCCAGGACACCACTGTTCATGTCCCGTAAGAAACCAAGTGAAAACTTATTTTACCGTCGTTTAATAACATCTTCCAGACTTCACTAACACCGGCTACATAACAAAGGTGCTTATTTTACATGTATTTCAACTCACACCATGATCATCTAGTTCTAATTTATTTGCAGATTGTTTCATTTAGAAAATGACACGACAACCCGATAAAACAATGTATTTTACATACTGTACATATGTTTACTTGATGTATTTTTCTGCTAATAATATCATATTTCATCCTAACAAGTGCAAATAATGCATGACTTTTAATTGTAACTCTTTCTGGAGATGGCGTTGTCGGTCAGTGGGTCTATCACTTTGGTCGAGACTGAAATATGTCAACGATCGGATGTATTGCCGGTACATTGTTTAGCAGACAGTCATGGTCCCCAGAGACTGATCCTCTGACTGTTTCCCTTCCAGCCATGAGGTTGGCATTTGTGGTTTTTGGGTGAAATGTCTTCAACAGTGAAAGTAAAGGATCTAAATACGTCTTTGACCACCGGCTTCATCGTGTTCTACCGTTAACCCACTTCATCTAATTTAAGTTTTGGGTTTCAGCAGATGTTGCACAACCTTTGAAGGCCTTCATAGGAAAAATGGTGAAATCTCCAAACATGGACATATTATAACTTAACCGACCTAAACTGATAATGAAATCACTTAACCTACAAAAGTCGTACGACAGTACATACCGGATTGTGTTGGTGTCACATTCCTCCCTTCTGTTAAACTGATGTCAGCGTGTTCTAAAACAAGCCACGGAAATATAACCAGACTCCATGTGGCACGTCTGCTACGAACACACAGGTGTGAGACACGTCCACACTGAGGAGTGGAGTATTTTTAGGGTGAAAAAATAAATAAATATACGTATTAATGTGGCATGTTTTCAATGTGTCTGAATGTGAGGGGGATGTTTAAACTTTGCAATAAATGAAATCCTCCTACTTCATGCTGTACAGTCTCTCCGTCACCTATTTTCAATGTGCGCAGACACATTTTGCCTCCCGGTATTTATTCCAGATGTGATTAAAGGGCAGAATTTAAGAGCATGTTACGTGAAAGGAGCGCTGTGGAAATTGAATTTTCTTCAAAGAGTCCGATTTTAATCGTATTCTGCTAATATCCACACCGTCAAACATGTTTCACCCCCTACCGTCACCATGGCAGCACATGTAAATAAAAGGCTACAATTAAGTTCTCCATTTCTGACACAGTGAATAGTTAGCACAGTCGCTGGTGTGTGTCAGGAACAGGTCTGGTGTGCTTACACTGAATCCTGCACGCTACACTAAAACGCCTCTAATACAAAGTGACACCTTAAATAGTCTCGTTTCCTTTCAGCTCCATTCACGCATGAAGCCCCTGAGATATTGTTTATGAGACCTTCCGAAAATAAGGATCAACTTCATAGACGCACGTTTCCCCCCTCGCCTGCGTCTCCCCTAACCGAGCTCCCGTCTCTCCTTTCAGAGATGCAACATTTGAAATGTTGTCGCTGTCACAAGTGTTTTAAATGTCACCCGGTGTCGCTGCTTTGTTGGGTGTCAGGTGAGGAAGGGTACCAGCAGTAAGAGCAGAGCTCGCCGCCGGCTCTCACGTCCTTCTCCGTATTCATCTCTCTATAGTGGAGCCAAAAACAAACTGATTCATCTTTGCTTCACCTCTCCGGGGATGTACTGTTTTGAAATACCTGATATTTTAGTGTGTGTGTGTGTGTGTGTGTGTATGTGTGTGTGTGTGTGTGTGTGTGTGTGTGAAGCGCTCGTGTGCGTCGCTGTTTGTTTGTTCTGCATAAAGGTTTATGGAATGAGTTTAACACATGGAGGGACTACTCTACGGGTCTACGAGCATTCGTTTGAAGTGACTGTTGACATTTATTGTTGCAGAGTCAATGAAACTGCAAAACACAAAACACCCACAAATGGATGCTATTTAACCACAAAAAGGTGTAAAACCACCAAAGATAGATGCTATATGACCACATGAAGACATACAACAACAATAAAGAGATGTAAAAGCATCATAAATAGATACACAATGACTACAGCGAGGTATAAACTGACTACAGAGATGCAAAACAACCAAAAACAGATGCAAAATGACCACAGAGAGAACCCAAACGTCCAGAAAAAGCGCAAAACTCCTACAAAGAGAAGCAAAATGACTCCAAAGAGATATGAAATTTCCATTATGAGACCCATAACAAACAAGAAAGAGCACAAAATGACTTCAAAGAGATTCCACACAACAACAAAAAGTCATTAAACATCAATGAAGAGAAGCAAAACAACTGCAGAGATGCAAAATGACCACAAGATGCAAAACAACAACGAGAAGCAAAACTCCAGAGAAGCAGAAGAACCACGAGGCTGAGTGATGTGGCGCTCTTGTTGTTGTTCCCGTTGAGGAGAGAGAGAATGCTGACGCACTTCCAAACCAAGATCTCTGAACTCAGAGAGCTGCCGGCGTCCCCGGCGCCTGCAGCCGCTCTTCTGATGGCAGGAAGAAGCTGTATGAACAGAGAAAGACGAGCAAAACATCTACAAAGTGACGCGTTGTGCCTCCGTTAGTCTGGTTCTCATCATCCGATCATTAACGGCGTGAATCCCACGCAGACAAACGCACTCGCATGCATCCCCCCTCCTTTAGACGAGGAACTTACAGAAGTTCCTCGTTCTCTTTGCACTCTCTCGTTCCTTCACCTCCAGGCATCAAGGGAAATGAAGGTAATCCACTGACAGTTTGCCAGGCGAGGCGAACAATGGGAGGAAGAGGAAGGTGGCTGTGATTCATCACGGGGCTCCTTGCATTTTGCGGGAGTACGCCTGGCACAGCTGTTTGAAATGGCACCGCTCGCCTGCAGACTTTGGGGAAGGACGCTTTATGAAGACGCATGAGTCGGAAAACAGACTATTACAGTTAGTGAGAGTTCATTAACCTTGTAAAAGTAGGCTCTGGCTCCCATAAAGCGCCATATTTCAGGATTTCGCCCGTCATTTTTTATCGTAAGTGCTCTCTGTAGTTAATTTCGCACGTGACAAGCATTAAATGAGACAAAGATAATCGGAGTTGGAGCTACGCACACGTGAAGGCTAATGACTGATTTTGTGGCCTGTTATCAAAGAGGAACTAAACTCAGTTAGTCTGCAGCACTAACCTCTCAAAGTGCCAGTTTTCTTTTTTTAAACTCAAACTTAGCAACACCACAAGCTGCGTCTAAATTAGAAAACACAGAAGGTAATTGCAATCAAGCGCGTTGTTGCCGGGCTAACATGTCTAATCATGGAGGACTCGGCGGGGGTCCTGCGGAGCGATAAGGTGCTATTGGTGCACGGGGAAGGCGTCGCAGAGGAAACGGGGGCAATGAGTGAACCGGCATGGCAGCTTTGACTCAGAGACAGAGCGATTATAGTTTCTCTGCCATCTGGGTGAGTCGTCTCCTCTCTCTCTCTCCATACCAGGTCCTTATAACCATCATCATCATCACCATTCACACTGCCGGATGGTCCCCTTTGGACCGACTCCACTTCTGATTTGTTTTGATCTTCAGAGCATCACTGCTGCTGCTGCTAAAAAAACAATAGTCGGGAAACTTCTAATCCACAAGACAAGCAGCCGTGTTGGGGAACACAAAGCACCGCTGTGTGCAGAGTGTGAGTGGAGATGGACTCATGAGCCGCCGGCTGTAGACAGAAGAGAGATTTCACTTCATGGGAATAAACACAGCGAGCAAAACAACACCAGGACTGTTTGTAACATGCTAAAGGCCGCTCTATTCCCTTTCATTATTTAAAGTTGTTTAATTGAACGTTTCCACACGAGACAGAGCGATGTTTGTTGTGTTCCTCGGTGAACGTGTTCATGACTCAGATCTCGCCAAAGCTCGTTATGCACATCCCTTGCACTCGTTTGCGTGAAATCAGAAGATGAGAGGAATTAGTTCCCTGTCTCTTTTACCCCCCCCCCCCCCCCCCTTCATCTTCCTGTAGGAGTGCAGATGTGGTGGGTCCTTTGAGGGCCCATCTGTTGTGCTGTCGTAGCTTTGGCCCAGCCGCTGTCTGACTGGGAGCCAGATGATTAGGCTGCCGTCCAAGGCAATCCACCCAGGTAAGCCGCGGCACCATCGCCCTGGCCGGCGCTGTCGAGGAGAGGCAGGAGATGGACGCTGCAACAAACACATCATGCAAAGCCCCGAGTCGAGTGACAAAACCAGAAGAGGTTTCACACGGCGCCTCTGCTCGTTTCACATTTAGCGCAAAGCACACTGAGTTTTCCTCCATTTGCCAACGGAGCAGATGTCTCAATACGAGTGCTGAGAGAAAACATGGAGGGATAAGGAAGCCAGCCTAAAAGGACATGAAGTGCACTTTTTGATGTCTGGCAGCGATCTGAAGCTCTTCAGTCAAATATACAAATGAAATGAAAACAATATCAATGTCCCATTTTATTGTGTTCCACGAGTCTATTTCATTTCTTCCAGCTGTGACCAACAGAGAAATTAGCAACCAAAAAGCTGTGATTCATCATCATGAGGGCTGAATAGGCTAACAGCCTGTTTAGACCAACCAATGAAGACAATCAGCAAGTTCAAGAGACCTTGTTGTGTAAGTGGGAGATCTCTTCAATCTGACTTTCATCAAGTGTTTTATAATTGAATGTTTTTAAAAAAATCATTGCTTATTATTTAGTCTTTTTGTGGTATTGTTTTTAGTTTTTATTTGATTTCATTTGATTTGATTTTATTTGATTGAATTGGATTTGATTAGTTTGAAAGGCGCTCTACAAAAAAACTGGATTAATTGATTGACTGACTGACCATCGTGGAAGAGGCAACTTAGTGCACTGTCACACCAGAATAAAGCTTTTGAATAACTCATCATCATACATGTATCCAACGATTTGCTTGTGTGAATCTCCATCTCTTCTCACACTAGCGAGGACATATCGTCCCCTTCACCGTCACATCTCCACCAAGTCTGACGTGTCCCGATTGGACGCTCGCAAACAGAATCCCCAGCAGAGGTCTGATCCGCCTCTCCAAGCGCCTCTCGACGTGCAGCAGCTGCTTCAGTCCGAGGTGCTTCTAGATCACTGAGCTCCTCCGGGAGTCGTGGCGAGAGAGTCCAGATGCCCGGCAGAGAAACCTCTTTCCACCATCGGCGAGGGTCGGGAAGAAGACTAGACACGGACTCGAGAGCAGCGGTTTTTCTTCAGCTTGGCTCAATGTTTCGTACAGAGACTACGGCTACAGACGACCAGCGATGAAGCTCATGATCTGTGGACTTCAAAGTTAGATTTTGTGGAACTGTACATCTCTTTAATAGTACAGCACATTTTCAATTAAATCCATGACAAAATTGTGTTTTTGAAAGATGAACCCTGAGTTCGTTCTTGGGCTTGGTTCCAGACCCAAATTATGAATCTCGTTTTACTCAGAACTACAGACTGGACTTCTCAACAATATTTCCTCTTGCATCTTATTTTCTGAAGACAGAACGCCAACAAGAAGCACTAGAAACACTTCTGTCATCATCTCCAGCAGTGAGTTATAGATTCCACCACCAGACAAGACTCAGTGGTCTACTTAGGGAGAGATGTGCCACTGATTCTGGGCCTCTCTCTTCAACTTGTTCATGTTTTTCAGTCAGTGCACATCAAATTGTAAGAACTGCTGCAAGAGGAAACGTTGATGGGCGGCTGTGGCTCAGCAGGTAGAGCGGGTTGTCCACTTATCGGGAGATCGGCGCTTTGATCTGATCCTCCGGTGTGCATGTCGAAGTGTCGTCGGGCGAGACACTGAACCCCAAATTGCTCCGCAAGGCTTTCCCATCAGCGTGTTAATGATTCGAATCTGCAGGTGGCATCGTGTCTGCTTTAGTGTATGAATGGCTATATGATGACATGTAGCGCTTTGCGTGCTCAGAGGACTAGAAAGGGGCTCTGTATCATTCTTTGTCATGTTGTTCTAGACTCACAGGAGGCTGCAGAGTGATTCATCTTCTCTTTGCTTTCAATAAGGACAGCTTGCATGGAATATGATGGGATTTGCTTGTGCCGGGCAACAACTTTGACCTCAACAGAACACACTGATGATATAATTGCTGCCCGGCAGGGGTTTTATGTTTTCATTTCAATGTTTTCATTTGTCTTTAGTAACAGGTCATGTACCACAGTCCTTCAAAGTAGCTGTGATTAAACCCACTCTGGATCCAGAGGTGTTGGCCAATTATAGACCGATCTCTAACCTTCCCTTCCTCTCTAAGATCCTTGAGAAAGCAGTTGCAAATCAGTTGTGTGACTTTCTGTGTAACAATAGTTTATTTGAGGATTTTCAGTCAGGATTTAGAAAGCATGATAGCACAGAGACAGCCCTGGTAAAAATAACTAATGACCTTCTAATGGCATCAGACAAAGGACTCGTCTCTGTTCTCGTCCTGTTAGACCTTAGTGCTGCGTTCCACACTATAGACCACTACATCCTGTTGCAGAGACTGGAACATTATATTGGCGTCAAAGGAACCGCACTGAACTGGTTTGGATCCTATTTATCGGATCGATCTCAGTTTGTTTATGTAAACGATGAAGCCTCGATGAAGACCAACGTCAGTTATGGAGTTCCACAAGGTTCTGTGCTTGGACCAATCTTGTTCACCTTATATATGCTTCCTTTAGGCAATATTATCAGAAAACACTCTATAACCTTTCATTGTTATGCAGATGATACTCAATTATATATATCGATCAAACCAGATGAAACCAACCAGCTTGCTAAACTGCAAGCGTGTCTTAAGGACATAAAAACCTGGATGACCTGCAACTTCCTGATGTTGAACTCAGACAAAACTGAAGTTATTCTACTCGGCCCAGAACACCTCCGACATCAGTTATCTAATGATATAGTTTCTCTAGATGGCATTGCGCTGGCATCCAGCAGCACCGTCAAGAATCTTGGAGTTACCTTTGATCAGGATTTGTCTTTCAACTCTCAGATACAACTTATTTCTAGGACTGCCTTTTTTCACCTACGTAATATTTCAAAAATCAGGCACATCCTGTCTCAAAGCGATGCAGAGAAATGAGTTCATGCATTTGTTACCTCTAGACTAGATTACTGCAATTCCTTATTTTCAGGCTGCTCTAATAAGTCTCTTAAATCTCTCCAGCTGATCCAGAATGCTGCAGCTCGTGTACTAACAAGAACTAAGAGGAGAGATCATATTACTCCTGTATCAGCTTCTCTGCACTGGCTCCCTGTGAAATCTAGAATAGAATTTAAAATCCTTTTACTTACCTACAAAGCCTGAACTGGTCAGGCTCCATCATATCTTAAAGAGCTTATAGTACCATACTGCCCTACTAGAGAGCTGCGATCCAGTGATTCAGGGTTACTTGTGGTTCCTAGAGTCTTAAAAAGTAGGACGGGAGCCAGAGCCTTCAGTTATCAAGCTCCTCTTCTGTGGAACCAGCTTCCCGTTTCAGTCCGGGGGGCCGACACACTCACCACATGTAAGAGTAGGCTTAAGACTTTCCTCTTTGATAGTGCTTATAGTTAGGGCTGGCTCTGGCTTGCCTTGGACCGGCCCATGGACAAACTGGTATCAGCAAAAACTACAGGGGCACTTCCTACACTGAGCACCTCTCTCCTCCTCTTCTTCACCTCCGTCTGTATGCATTGATGTCCCATTGATGCTCATTACTAACTTCACTTCTTCCCCGGAGTATTTGTGCTTTCTCGCCTCACAGGATGACCGCAGTTTTATCTGGACACTGGTTCTTCAACCAGCCATGGCCCTGCTGACACCTACTACGATCTTCATTATTAACATTATTAATCCTATTACCGACACCATTAATGCACAGTACTGATTATTAATCCTATTACCGATATCATTAATGCACCGTACTGATTATTAATCCTATTACCGATATCATTAATGCACAGTACTGATTATTAATCCTATTACCGATACCATTAATGCACAGTACTGATTCTGTCTCTTCCCCGGAGTCCTTGTGCTTCCTCTCCTCACAGGTTTCCATGGAGCATGTTTTCATCTGGACCCTGGTCCTTCCTCCTACCATGGCCCTGCTGACTCCAACTGCTGATATCACTTTTATTATTACTCACATTACTATTTCATACTACCGATACCATTAATGCACATTATTGACCTGCTTCTTCACCAGAGTCTCTGTGCTTTCTCGCCTCACAGGTTCCTGTGTATCCGGGTTTACCTGGACCAGGTGTTGCCTCCTGTCGTGGTTGTGTCATACATTGAATGTGTTGTAATTTACTATCCTGTTCTACACATGACATCATTGCACTTCTGTCCATCCTGGGAGAGGGATCCCTCCTCTATTGCTCTCCCACAGGTTTCTTCCTCTTTCCTCCCCGTTAAAGGGGTTTTTGGGGAGTTTTTCCTGTTCTGATGTGAGGGTCCCGGGACAAATGTGTACATATTGTAAAGCCCTCTGAGGCTAATTTGTAATTTGTGATTTTGGGCTGTACAAAAATAAATTGAATTGAATTGAATTAGTGTGTATCTCTCCCCGTGTATCTTTCTCCCAAAAGCATAGTCACTTTCACTTTTCTGTATTTCTTATTTCGGTTATTGAAACCAACATTGTGTTGGTTGGTACATCTCGACTTCCCTACCCTGTCTCTGGCCCCAAGGCCATTCCCTCCCACTGAAGGTCTAAATATCTAAAAACAGCTCACACATACATAGTTACCTTCTCAAAAATAGCCTCAGTCATCACCTCAAACAGCTTTTAGCAAAAAAGTATGACAAAGTATGACAATATCCACAACGTATTTGCTGTTATTGCATGTGACAAATAAACAGGAAAGTCGAGTAACAAACTCATGACCCCCCCGAAGAAAAACAGGGATCCCGAAGGTGCTTCCTGCTGTCGCCCCGGGCAACTTTACCACCTAATCAAGCTCAGACAAAGTGAGTCTGACTCTGTCTGCTGCTTTACCCACAAACTCATCTCACAGCTCCACATCCCACAACTACAGAACTGCTACAAATGTAGAAAGTACGGAACACCAGCATGACTGTTTACCTTCCAACTGGCAGCAGTTTGTTGACGACTCACATTCTTTGAGGAGACTTTAGCAGCAAAAATGCATTTGTGTTAATTCCCTGAAATATTATATTCTCCATGCTCTCCTTAAAAGGAAAGGTGCATGCGATTCAGAGGCCCGGAGGCACAGATTGTGCATGAATCACAGATTGCCACCTTAGTCCTCTTCCCTTAGCTCAGGGGCATCTTTACCCACGGACAATGCAAACAATAATACACAAGGAAACATCTTTGTTTACAGTCATCTCTGAAGCATATCATCCTTTCTCGTGTAGATGCAGAGGGAGTGGAATATCTTCTGCAGCTTTTGTCTGAGGTTGCTGTGTGTGTAGAAATCGCGATCATTTCCATTCTTCCCCGTGAAAGCGCCGTCTCTCCGGTGTGACCTGATTTGCCACCAGCCCTGTCGAGTAGGGCCCTGAACACAAAGGTGGCGACGCTCGTGCTTTCCGAGGGTCTCTTTGTTAAGCGGGTGGGAGTTTGATTTGCCACGGGAAAGGAAAAACGGAGGCATTGCACAGGGAGCGTGGCCATGTTGTGATTGCCCTTATTGCAAAGCATAAGCTGCAAACAGGAGCCCGGGGGGGGGGGGGGGGGGGATTGAGGAGATCAGGAAGCCTGATCAATACACACATTTTCACAATAAGCGTGTTGAATATGTATGAGAGCGGCCTGCCATGCAGCATCTATTTCCCCTCGTATTTCCTGGTTGAATGACACGGTTGATGGCGTGCCCCGGCACCGGCCCATGTCCTTCGATATTTCTTCTCATGGTATGTGTTCATGAACAACACCTTGGGGGTAGAGATGAAACTGGAGTTAATATCTAATCCATACAATAATGAGATTTCAATGACAGTTTTTGGTGTAATCCATTGCAAACATCCATTGCAATCCGTCGTTACATTGATGCAAACGGTGTGTTAATGCAACATATCATCATAATGCAGTTCTATTTGACCCTTGTGTTTTGTAAAGTTTTTTGCAGAACAGGAAATATTTTTTATTTTTTATAAGAAAGACAAAAAAATATACATCTTTGGTATAGAATTGGTCAAACTCAAAAATGATCAGCTCAACTTATAATCTTTCAAATATTGGCACAGGCCTTCAAAAATCCAAACCCAAGGGCCCTTGGTTTAATTATGAATTCAACGTGAAAAGCTCCTCATTGGCTGTCTGGTCCCCTGAGACGACTTCTCTCTTGGCATTTAAAAAACAATCAACATGTGGGAAACTTTCAAGATATCCCCGGATTTAAAAAGGAAACACCCTCGAGCTCTCGCCCCTCGTCCTGCATGTCGTTGTCATTTTCGGATCCTTCTGACTGCGCCTCAGGCCTTTTAAAAATGTAATGAATTACATTGACATTGCTGGGAGGACAAGAGTGTCTGTCAGAGTCCGAGCTGCTCACCTGGAACCCATCTGGCCTCAGTATGAACACCAAAACAACAGACGAGTCCAGCCGTGGCGGATTCCTGCTGCGTGCGTGGGCGTACAGTACGCGCTCCTGATCTACATGTTGTATGCACTCGCCGTGGCCTTTGTTTATGTAAACAACTAAATCCTATTTGTTATTCTAATGTTGAGTTCTTATACCATCTGCTGTATGACTGCTGGAAACACAAAACGGTCACACGGTCCGTCTCTGCAAATGACCTGCCCACTTTCATGAGATGCTGTATGAGCAACAATAGGAATCTCAAGGTGGATTTAGTCCTCCATCAATTATCAACATAAAGTTATGAAACAACTTTTCTGTGGTCCGCGCAAAAAGAAACACGAGCACCAGAGCACCGTCAGATCGGAGCTCAGGATATGTGGGCCCACACTTTACATATTTGACTGACCTGGTCAGGCAGCGATGGATATGTTGTGGTCAAAGGTGCGGCCGTAAAATGGTGGACAAACACGTTTCAGTTCCTATACATTTCACAATAAAAGTCCCGTGTTATTTTGCTGCAAAGTCTTCCTCCCTGCAGTATGAGCAGACTTGTTTCATTGAAGAACAGCAGTTAACAAAGCACCTCTAATTTGGTGATTATTCTCCTGTTATTTTGCTATTCAAAAGCTTTTATTTTGAATAGCATAGACCATAAACTCATGTTTACAATGTTTACTGAGGGAATAAATCAAGAGAGAAGTAGAGTCATTTTCTCAGAGTGCTGAAGGCTTCTTTTGAGAACCCGTCAGAAACATAAATCGACAAAGATCAATCTTTTTTCAAGATCTGGAGACCAATACAACTAATTAGCAAGAGTACAGTTCATATTCACACTGCGTTCCTCCAAAATGTACCATCTTGCCGTATAATTAATAAACTACGACGTTTCTATGGTTGTATAAAATGACTTAAAGCAATATGAAGATTTAACCAAAACCACAATCTTTACATAACTTTCAGCAGAGTGCTTTTTTTCTTTCTCATTTCAGTGTGAAAGACTTTTACCAACATTACAGGCGAGTCTCACATCCTCTCAAGAAACAGCTTTCTTTTGACTTTTGATGAGCTGTCATCCAGTCAGGTTCGAGATTTTGTCAGCAGGGGGTAGCCGGAGGAAGCCGATTAATTCCACTCCTAACTGTCTTAAGTATGACGGACTTATCTGCACTCTTTGCTATCACTTCCAAACTTTGACAGTCATACCAGTAGGAAAGTGTGTTGATCTTCCTCTCGGGCATCTCCGCATCTGCTGCCATGAGGAAGTCCTCATTCACCAAAGCATGCTGTGACTCCAGCACGTGGGCATAGTTTGTAATTCGTGGATGTCAGTTGTATGAAAGTGAAAGGCAGGAATAAAATGATTTGGATAGAAGTCACCTGAAAGAGGAGATTTAAAAGATGAAGACGAGGCGAGTTGTTCCAAAGCCCTCAGAGCCCTGACAGGAAAAGCCCTCTCACCTTTAAATGCCAAGTCTTATACTCATAAATCCATGCATTATGGATTGTTTTATACGATATTGCCAAAGGGCAAACACAGGGTTAAATATATGGCACAGAAGCACAGACAACCAGAAGCTATTTCTGATGATCACAGGGGCACTCTGGGTAAACCAAAGGGCTTTTGTGCCAACAGTTTCCCCTTTTAGTGTTACGTTTCCAAAGAAATGATACACTGAAGTGTCCCTGGAGGGCACAGACATTTCCTCTTACTCTCATTGCAAATGAAAGTCCTGCCTTGAAAGGAAAGTAGACGTCTGAACAATGTATCAGAAACAAAGTGACCCTTGTGAGTGTAACAGTATTATTATATTATAGGATTGTTGGTTCTATTACACTCATGTGACTCCGATGGTCCTTTATAACCAGTTTCCAAGGACACTTCAACACTTCCCCCACTTGTGCATCGCTTTCTTCTCATTTCTAATAAACATTCCTGCAGTTCACCTCAAAGAAGACAAGAGACTTTTTGCATTTTCACTCGTCGCCTGTGGTTATTTCAGTGCAAGGTCTAAAATGATCCAATGGGCCTTCTCTAGAACGCGAACAACAAAGCCTCCTCCAAACACGCTGGCGTGGAAGCACGCGTGTGGTTCACTTGTCTAAGAAAGCAGAACTCATCCAAAAGGTTAACGCCTCCAATGTTCAGCCACAGGACAGCTGCTTGTTAGCCCAGACAAAGCGTCGTGGTGCATCATGTCCAAGGTCCCGGGGAGAGGGATACATCAGACACCCAACTGTAATGGCCTGTAATTAGAGAGCCGATTAGTAGAACTAATGACCCAATAAATGATCCTTCTCTCCTATCTCAATGTCTTTGGAACGAGGCTGGAGCGGCAGATAGGGGACAAACAGCGTGGCTCTCGTTAAGCTAATTAACACCACACAGGTGAGTAGGTGATGATGGAACATAATGGGGCAGTCCGGAGGTGTTTTGTGAGATTTCGGGTGACAGCTGGGCTTCTATTGTTGTCTTTTTTTCATATTACATTTTGCACAAAAGGAAGCTCAGATGACAAAGATCCACAAAGGCCACAAACACATTCCTTTTTTTGGATTCAATCCTCTGCACTCCCTCCATGTCGAAGATTTGGCGGCTGCCTCTCTCTGTATTCAGCAGAGTGCTGCAGGCCACGGGGTAATAGGTGGCTTGGGGCACATCAGATGGGGAATAACAGTGGTGATTATCTTCTCTACCTCCTTGAAGTAATAGATGAAAGCCTCGCCAGCGTGTAATAGGCTACTTAAGTCTGTCAAAGCGGGGAGAACATTTTTTGCCCTTTTTTGTCCTTATTTGCCTGGCTCTTCTCTCTCTTTCCCCTCTTTTATGGTTAAATACGCTTCGTCTGAATGCCCCTGACAAACAGCACAGGGCCTTTTCTTCCCCCGTCCCCCGACATGATAATAAAAACCACACAGGCGATGCGCTTTTAGCTCCCTCCAGGCTAAATCCCTGCAATCAAGAGTCATTTGAGAGATGACACATCCAGGCGCTAAAGAGCAGCCCCGGCCAGCCAGGAATAATCACACTGTTATCCATACTTCGACATCATTAATGAGGCGGAGGAGAGGGACCAACCCCGAGGTGAAGAGGAGTAGAGACGAGGCACATAAATGGGCTTGTTTTTCAGGGAGATCGTACAGCTGATGTTTGTGCGTGATCATATCATTTAGCCCTCTGCAGCTGCCTCAGCAGGAGCTGTTTGGCTGTTTTTGGAAGAGACCAGGCTGGTTGTTCGCAGCGATGACACCTTCTGCATCTCCGCAGCGGTGATCTGAGAGAGCGAGTTATCGTGTAAAAAACAGCTCACCTCTAATGACTGCTGATGCCTCAGAGTTTGGTATTCATTTGTATCAAGCGCCACACGCCCATATGCTAATCCCACAGCACCTGCTGTATCTTTGCATAATTCTGCATAAAATCCTTATCTTACTCTTTCACGAGATGCGGAAATGTCCTTTAATGTTCTACAACACAAACGAACGTGTCGGAATCAACTTTGCAGAGCAGATAAAACCATCTAAATGCAAATAAACAGCATAATCGTGGGCACAATCGATTCAGGGCTTATCATACCGCGGCTCCTGCCTTGTTTTAAATCAGGCACTCTTTTGCGTGTATGATCACAGCTACATCATAGTTTGTTTTGTTTATTTACAGACGGCCATTATTGCGCCATAGCCGGGGCAAATTGTAAACCAAGGCCTGCAACGCAACCAGAGGCAGCTTCCATCTATTCTTAATCCGTCTGATCCAAAAAACTCATCTTGCTTTTCTCTGTCCATGCTGATTGTCCAACCCCCCAACACACACACACACACACACACACACACACACACACACACACACACACACACACACACACACACACACACACACACACACACACACACACACACACACACACCAGGCAAAAACATTGTTTTTCATGCACTGGTCCATTTAAAGATTTTGCTACGGAAGGCTATTTTGCTTCCATAACATGTCTTCTCTCAGACGAGTGAAAAGGAAACTTCTAGAATACACATTGAGGTGTTTATTCCACTACTTCGTCTGTCTGCGTCTGTAGATTTCTCCTAAATTCACCAACAGTTATTAGTTAATGCCTCATTTGCATATTTAAACATAACATTTTCTAAAACAATTTGGCTTATTGTAACTATGTAGATCATAGTCTTCACGATGTATGATGAAAAAGATTGAAACTTTGAGATCAATAAGATCCAGGTGGAGATTTTCTTACAGTGCTTAAATTGATCATTATCTCCCCGCGATGGCTCACGTGAATGAGTGAGCGTGCACCTCTGCGTCTGTCCGCGGCTAATCTCGCATTCTGCTGCAGCAAACTGATTCATATTTTGGTGAGTTTCATTCTGTTCATGGCCAGACTGTATGACGCTTGTTTTCCAGTTTGACTGAAGTGTGTTTTACGACGCCTTTAGTTTCCACAGGGTCACAAAATGGCTTTGATTGACGAGCATAAAATAAATGAATGTGGCTTTAAGTTACCACAGTTCAGAGTTCATTGGGAATGGTGTTGTGAAGAAGAGTATTCCCTTTGTTGGCTTTTTGTGTTCACAGCTACAGAGACGTCAAACAGATGCTGAAGCTGCTTTTTCTGGCTGTTTACCCAAACCAGATCCTCGGATGTGATTTGGTCTTGTAACTGATCTGAAGACGGTGTTGTGCTGGCTCAGCGAGTGCTCATTTGAAAACAATATCTGTATATATTTATTCAAAGCAGCTTTGAAGGGGAAAAACAGGGTTTGAAAAAGACATCTGACTGCAGTGCATTCAGTCAGCAGGGAGAGGAAAACTAGAAGCACGGATCTGAAGTGTGAGCGAAACTGATGTAACTGGCAGCGTGCTTTGTCTTGGTGCACAGAGAGTTTGCCCTCACAAAGGCCTCCCGCATGTGACGGGGGAGCTCATCAGCAGAAAGTGAAAGCATTAATTACCTGAATAAAGGCAGCCGGCGCGGCACTTTAATAAAAAAAATCCCTCTTTCAAGCTACACACGAAAGAAGAGAAGAGATTCCACAGCGTATTGAGGAGGGAGCAATTTTATATTTAAAAAGTCATTATTCTCTACACAGTTGACGGAATTGCAAAGATGATATGATTGAAAGGAGGCGACAACAATAACAGTTTCCCGTTTATTTTCAGCTAAATCACCTGTTAGCAGCGCAACAAAGACAATTTCCCTCGTTGCCGTGCTGAGGGCAAGTTTCAGCATTTATTCATTCCGACTGCTTCTCTTGTTCAGAAGAGTTTATGATCACGACTCGCTTCCTCCTGCTTATGACTTCCAGTTTAATTGGGTTTGCATCCAGTTTGCATCTCAAAATGAAAGCTTCCATCCCAAAAACGATCGTCTTTTTTAGGAATATATGAAACAAACTTATTCTGCAATCAGGGATTTCATCAATGGAATCTGGTTGGAGACATTGTGAGTGAGCTCTGAGAGGAAGAGCCTTCACCTTGATGAGGTTTGGTTGCTCGGTGACATTGTTTTAGAGAGGTGCGACTGTTCGGTCAAAAATAAGAAAATTGCACTCTTGGTGATAACGAGCCGAGAATACAGTGAGAACAGTGAGATCGATGGAATTCAGTCTATTGAGATGGTGTAAATATGAATTTATTGAAAGACACATACTTGTTGAATAAATTGCCATATGCCTGCTTTACAAGTAGCCTAGAAACAGTTTGAAGACACTTGTTCACCTGCTGATATTTGTTACATTTGAAAATTGCTCAGCTCTCATCAAGTTTTTTCCAATTGTGAAATATCCCAGCGCTGCGACACCTTTCATTTCTGGCATTATAGCGTCGGGTTCGAGATGGGAGCACATCTCTACGAAAATCAACCACGAACATCATCGCTGCACAATCTAATCCGTAGTGTTTCATTAACTCACTGCGATTCCTCGCTTGGGCCTCTTACAACTCCTCCTCCCTGCTCTGACATGTTCATCTGAGGAGCTCTCTTAAGGGCTGAGATGCTTTCTGAATAACTTATCTTCACCAGGATCTTGGGATAAAGACAAGCGTTCATCTTTTTCTTTAGCAGGAACTGGAACAATGGAACAATGGAACTCACGAGGAACTCTTTGTACTAGGAAGCTCTACACATATGGCCCATAACAATAATAATAACAATAGCCGTATGATTTGAAAAGGACTACATTTAGAGTAGTCTTTCAAAGATTGCTAGTTCGTAAGAAGCACAAACGAAGGAAGGAAGTAGTTTGCTGAAACCACTGATTGGACAAAGCATCGAGAGGGTTTTGGAGTATAAATATCTTAGTATCTGGATGGATCAAAGGGTTGTGTCAAATTTCACATTGACGCAAAAAAGTTGAATGTTTGTACAGTGTGTTGGATTATGTTCATGTTATCTCTTCTCCCCAAGCCAAGAGAGCGAGAGACAGAGAGATAGTGGAAGGTAAAATACTTGCATGCAAAGATACTAATAGCATGATCGAAACCATGACTCTTCATCGACCACGGTCCCTGCGGGCCTTTCATAAAACATTACACCACATGTCACATTTGGCTCTGATAGAATAAAATGTAAAAGCGGCTTGAGTCGCATGCTAGGTAGCAGGGAACAGCTAGCACAGCTAACAACGTTTATTATAACTAGTGTGAGGCGGTCAGCCATCAACTCTTCCTAAAACTTGTTTAAATCTAGTTTGAGGGGTTTTGAATTATTCCAGAACTCCTGAGGATGTTTAATGTGAAACATGTGCAGGAAGTGTTTAATTTCATTACAAAAATTGGCAAAACAGAACAGACTGGATTTAATTAGTGATTAAGAAAAGCATTTTAAAATGTTGGTCGAATGAAACAGGGCTCTAACATCAGCCTGTTTCAAATAAAGGCAGCTGCAGTCGGAAAAAGGCCTCCGTCACTACTTGAGCGTTAACCTGTGACATACAGACCCTCATGGAAAATGAATTCAAACGACTACAGTGTACCAAGTAGCGTGACGGCATATAAACAGTAGCGCTGATAAAGACCCCCCACACACCCTGCAGACTCTCTGATGAGTCAGTCACCTTCAGATCAGACTGCACAGTGAGGAACCAGGAACCAAATAAACACTCCGTGCAGGTGAGAGTCCAACTTCATCTCTCGTGAGTTCCATGCAGAAGTCAGGCCTGTGTCCTCACAACTCTGTAAATGACAATGCCTCGGGAGATGAACTGTTTTGAAACCTGCATGGTGCAAATGGGCAAACTTGATGCAAGCAAACTACAAAATGATCCGGCCAGTTTCAGTGGTTTTTCTTTTCTTCTCCTCCTTCCAGAGAGAAGTCCAATTTAATTCCAGCCCACGCCTGCAGAGCGGTTGCTCAGACAGTGTAATAATGTGGGCCGAGCAGGAGAGAAGTTTCATTATTTAAATTCTGCCCTTTGTGAAACACACTTGATGAAGCCATGAGTCCGTCAAAGCCGACTTGAAATGTATTTGTTGGGCTTTGTTTTCCCACGATGACTTGAGAGCCGTGTTGTTGCATCCTCAGTATTATTGATGTGTGTGGCTGTTTAGAATACATGAAACAACTGTTAGTTACTTATTTACACTGCTTATTACTGTAGACCAGGGGTGCCCAATACGTCGGTCGCAAAGGCAGTGCGGGTAGATCGCATTCCCATCCTCCCTCTGCAATTTGCCACTTGATTGACGTACAGGGCAGCCAGTCTGAGATCACGTCTTTTCTAACACACGGGTCACCGCGCATGCGCGAGCTCCTGCGCGCTACACCGAGCAGGTTGACAAGCGTCTGTCAGAGTTTGACAAACGCTTTCAAGACTTTGCTTTACTCGAGCCAGTCGCTACATTTATGTGCTGCACATTTCGGGGAGATTTTGAGGTTTATTTACTCGCATCAACAATGTCAACGCTGTTTCACGTGAACTCGTCTGGAGTGGAGGATGAGTTCCTGAAGTGAAAAAGTGTGGCCCCTGCTCTAGACTATGGTGAGCTCCCATATGAGCTCTGAGGATGAATTGTTTTAATGTTCGTAGTATAACGTATAATGAGCTGCATTGTTCCCTTTGGTTTCTTCCAAACCTGATCAGTGGCGTGATGCACAGCGAGAAAGGAAACGGCAACCGACCGCATCGTGGAAATCTACTTCCAGGGCTCGACTGAACGTTATGTTTTTTACATTTTGCATACATTTGAAGCGTTTATTGGGGTCTTCAAATGGAACTTTGAATGTCTGTTGCATATTGTAGTGTTTTATAATGATACAATTCAAATGTGTTAAAGTGGGTCCATAAAAGTAATTGATGGTGCTGTTAGATTGCTGCTAGACCATACAGGGGGACGAGCAAACACTTCCTCAATAACAAACATGGACTGAAGCAGGATATTTTATTAGATAAAGACATATTGTGAAATTTGGAAATGATTACATCCATCTTTCAATAAATGTTGACTTTTGTACTGAAGACAAGTTCGGGATTCATCAAAGTTATTTAATCTCTTTCTAAGGGGGACATGAATATCTGCACCACATTTAGAGTGATAAAGAAATGTGATGTACAAAAGTATGAGAATCCCACAGCATTACACTCATATGTGATTATTCAACTGAAGCACAAAACAAGTTACAACAGCTGCCGCTCTTCGGCTTTGCACCGGGGGAAGCTGCAGGTAGAGGAGGAAAAACGCAAGATGTAAGGCACATTAATGTAATGCTGTGTAATGTAATGTAACATGAGATGCGAACAATTGAGCAGGGCACCAGCACGGAGCCCTCGGGCCTCGTTGGTGAGTCAGTCTAACCTCCCAACAGAGTTTTAATATAAGAAGCACTCGCAGGAAGAGGCGGGGTCCGCCTTCAGGCCAAACAGAAGATGCAGGGAAAAGCTCTCATTTGAGGAAGGTGCTTCATCTCAGTGCGGTTATGAGCTGGTAGTTCTTAGCAGCTCGTCAATATATCACTTCATCTGCGAGCGTGTCTTCCTCTCTACCGTGGCGGGCCGCCACAGTAAGAACATGGCCACGTATTATTGAAAAAAATAATCACACCAAAGCCTTTCGGAGCAGCAGTCAGTATATGAAACAAGCATCTGTCCCTCATCTCTTCTATTCTGGACACCTGGACATCATTCCATTCCCTCAGATCACACCAGCTCATAGATCAGATAACAAGCTCAACAGAGTCCTTTGGAATCTTTGAAAATCTGACTTTTCCAATGCTTTCACTCCACTGAGCTGAAGACTGAAATAAAGCCTCCGACATCTGAACTTGTTATTTGACAAAACAATGATGTATACCTTTTGATTATTCCCCTTTAATAAGTCACATCAACCAACATGAGCTTTTGCTTATCAAACTGACAGAACTGGTGTAAACACTGCAGGTTTACTCTCACATCTCTAAACCTTTGTGTCTGTATTTCAACCTCGCAAATCATTTGTGAGAATAAAGTCATATACCTTGTGACGAAGGTTACCAAAGTAAGTTCATTAAGAAGCGTGTGTATGACGTCGTTGTTAGCTGTGCTAAACTGCTGGAAACTGAAAGGGTTAGTTTGGATTTATTAAAGTGGGATTGTACGTTTACTCACGTCTGGTGAATTAATCAAACTTAAGTAAATGCGTCTTCGTTGCATACAGAGCTCCTGTAGTTTTGAACACTGGATTCAAACAATCTGTGATCGTGTTCTTTCACAGAGAAGAGTCTCCAAAGAGGTATTTCTGATTGTGAAGAAATTCTGAAGAAATCAAGACCTTTCTAACAATAGCAAATCAAACCTTTCAATCTGCTACTTAATCAACAGCATACTCCAAATATCAAGTGCGGTTTCAATACTGATCTTTTTTAGTGGAACCTTTCCTGGAAGAAGCTGTGCAGTCCAGACACACACTTGAAGGGCATTTAGTTATTTTCATAATCCTACATGGACGCTGCAAAAGCTGATTTAGGAGCATTATTAATATTCCTATGAGGCCGGTCCAAGTGTCTTTGTAACTTGTCCATTAGAGGAAATAAAATCCTGAAGACAAAAATAGAGCCAGAGCAAACCAATCTCTCAAACACTCAAATTCATGCTCATATTAATGTATTTTTGCAGTGATGGCCAAGCACCTAAAACACTCATTAAGTCCGTGGAATCCATCTCTAAACATTCAGCCTTTCAATAAGACAAGAAGGGTGCAAGACAAAGTGACGACCACACATCCTTATTCAAGTCAGCTGACATTACTCTCACTTAGCGAAATGACTTTGTCGCCCAATTTCACCCCCGATGGAAAACAGCCAGAAAAACGCTGCGGAATTAGTAGATGAAAAAGCATCAATGAAAGACAGTCGTCATGTTTTTGACAAATGTCAGACGGAATGAATTTGTCGAGAGAAAGCAGTGGACTCAGGACGGCGAGACGAACATCAGAAGTCTGGAAGTCAAAACATGTCTTGAAATGAAAACCTTGAAAAGCATTTTTTCTTTCCTTCAAGCACTAGAATCACACCATCATGCCAATAGCTACTTTGTATGAAATTGCATTGAATTGTCCCAAAATCAATCTTTCTGATATCAAATGCAGTTCATCCGACGGGAAAATACAAATCTTTGAATAAAAGAATATATTCTGGGAACTGGAGGGGACAACGGCATCATGGTTTTGAGATGCTCTTCGTAACCAGTTTGGCATTGATTTTTTTTTGCCTTAACATCACACTATAATACATCAAATGTGTTTTTATACTCACAATTTATCCACCAGTGTACAGTCGCATGAGCTCTTAACTGAGTTGGTGGCAGAGTTATGTTTAATTGAGGTCTGTTGGGATGTTCAGAGCGAGGCTGCTGTCGCTTCGGGCTGTGGCTCAGCATGACATCATGCATTAGTTTGTGTTTTTTCACTGTGGGGATCATGCTGCATCCTGTTCGTACACAGCAGCTTACTGAACATTTCCACTGCATGTTTACTTTACTTTTGATTCACTTTTTTCTCGAAGATTTTACATAAAATACACATGATTCTGCTTATGAAGCATGATCAGTTGGTCGGTCTGCCACTTTGCTGTGGGCTGAAATAGATCAACTATTGGACGGATTGAAATTATGTTTTATACAGACACCCGATCATACCCGATAAATATGAATGGTTTGGTGATCCCGTGACATTTCCGCGAGTGCGTGACGTTGATTTCTGTGGCTTGTAGCAGAGATGGGAAGTCATTGCTTCAAGTAAACCATTAGTCTAAGCACTCAAGTCCCGAGACAAACTCCAAGACAAGACCAGACGTCCACGTACGGTCTGAACAGTGAAGCCAAAGCTGAAGTGCCTCAGACTTGCATTCCTTCTGATAGCCAGTAGGGGGCGACTCCTCTGGTTGCATGAATAAGTCTGAATGTATAGTCTATGAGAAGATGACCCTACTTCTTACTGGATTTAATACGTCAGTAAACACTGTGAACATGAACTTATGGTCTCATTAGCTAGTTTCAAGTCTTCTTCAGTAAAGTCTGATGTTGGTAAAAGCAGGGTATGCTTTGGTGATTGACAGGTCGCTGTCACAGCGTGGTCCGGTCTGGGAGTTGTCCGTAATTTCGTTTTACATCTTTCATGGTGTGTTTTTAGTTCGTAATTAAATTCGGTTTAACCTTTTGGTCTTACTCAACATTCATTTGTCATTCATGTGTACTTGGCTCCACCCTCTTGTGACACGTCTAGTGGCAAAAAACCAAGACGGCGACAGCCAAAGTGACGAATGTCACGGTGACTACGTCCACTTCTTCTACACATTCTATGTGAAAGACTCACAAGTCCCAAGTCAAGACAGGAAAGCCCCTAGTCAAGTCTCAAGTCCTAAACTTTGAGCTTACACAAATAAATTGATTTGAATTGAATGTGTGGCGGACTCTAGTCCAAGTCATGTGACTCTAATCCACACCTCTGGTTCTTAGTGAAATGTCTCCACAGCAATTGGATGGATTGAAATGGAACTTGGTAGAAACATTCATGTCACCCTCATGAGAACTTCGCTGATCTCTTAACTTTTCTTCCAGCAAGTTACAATTTGAATTTGTCCAACCCTTTGGTGTATGGCCAAATACTTACCACACCATTGACATTTGCAAAACTTGTATCTGCATTAACTCAATCAGATATCAACAAAACACAGATGAAAAGTATTAGTGTTGAAAACAAATATGAACACTGAGCAGCTGTAAGAGCTGGAGAGCTTTCTTCCCACACATGGGAGTAGAAAGTAGAGTTGTCCAGATCTTCATAAGTACTTTCCAGCACTGCATAACCTTCTCAAGTCCAATTATGTAGAGAATCCCACCGAGTTCACCGAAGATGCAAGGCTCGATGTTTGGCTATGCAAGAGGTGTTTGTCCCCAGAGAGCCTCCACCACCTTTGTTAATCACCCCTCGTCTTCCTTTTTACATTCGAGACGGCTCCCATCTCCTCAAGTCAGGATGAGGAGGGAAAAGTGTGAACCTTGAAGTGGGCAATTGTTCAAGTTTCAACTGCAGTCACCTCTGGAAGATAAAACAGAGAGAGGCAGACAGAAGGGTCCACAATATGTGTTTGAAGGATATATCCAGGATGTGAAATGCCTGAGCAGTGAAAAACAGGTTAGAACGATAAAGATAGAAGCTAAAACCTTCGGATCACAGTGTAAAAGTGAACCACCACATCACCGGAAGATCGAGACAGAAGACAATGAAATGAGGAAACACTGTTCCTCTTTGTTCACTGTTACAATCACTAAAAAGCTAAATCAGCATGTGTAAACATTCAATCGACATTCAGTAGATAGTGTAGCATAGAAATGCTTATGCTAGTTCATTATGTGCTAGTTTGCTTCCCAGGTTTTTACTTTGAAAGGTAATGTTTTGAAAATGTATAACTCCCTCCAACATCTCCAGGTAATGAGTATCACCATTACACAAGTTTGAACCGTGACATGACTCCAAATCAACCAGCCTGCAAATAAAGACAAATCTCAACGCATTGATGAGTCTATGGAGCAGAGACGGATAGTTGTCGGACCCTGGTGAGAGCCGGATTGTGTTACCTTCAGAGAGAGCCAAGCTAGATGCTCCCCCACGTTTCTTTATGTTATGTTATGCTAAGCTAATTCAACTGTCTTCTGGCTGTAGCATTATAATTAGCGCACACACAAGAGTGAAGAATGAAATGTCAAACTATTTCTCTAAAATTCATTGAATACCTGTTGGAATTGACTCATTGGACACAATCTTGTAGCGTAGATTGGGGTTGTGGCATGACTTCACCTATAACTAAACCTAAAGCTATAACTTAGCTTTTAGTTTCATTGAGTTTTTCTTATGTAGCTAACAGGGACTACAAATTGCATCGTGCTAAAATAAATAACTTCGCAACATTGCAACCTTGGACTAGAATTAAACTAAACCAAATATCCAGATTAGTTCATCTAGTTTTACAAGTCTAGCAGAAAGTATTCCATAAAGCGTAGAGTCATTTGACTAAGTAGAAAACTTTAGTTGTATGCTAAACAGCGTGTTTAGATTTGTCAGCAGATTCAAAACATGCTGTCACATGCAAATCCTGAGCAGGTTGCATAACAAACAAGTGAAGGTTGACGGCACTTGCTGCGGTGAGTTGTGCAAAAAACACAGTTTCTCTTTTTTGTACCCCCTACACAGTGGCGGCTGGTGGAACATGTTGTAGGTAGGGCCATCCTATCAATTTCAGCAAACATCCCAGTTTAATGCAAAAAATATGTAAGTATCAAACACGCATTATTAATTGGCAGTTAAATATTTAACATGTATTCCAACACGAAAACAATCAGTAAATAACACTTATATAATATAATAGAACATGTTCATTTATTGAGATGTCCTATGGACCTTGTTATAGGAGGTAAAGATCAGGAGAAGTAAACATGAAGTGTAATTATGAATACTGATGTTAAATTAAGCTATGATGAGTTTTCACTGTTAATTTAACATCTCTATTACATGTTGATGCCTCCATGACCAAGTTAAGCAGATGAGACTGAGGACAATATGTAGAAGAAAAGATGTTCACTTTGTCTCATATGCAGCTTGACAGAGTTCTCATGTGTGTCCTGATGTTCTCATGTTTCCTTACCTCCTCATCCCTCACTCCCTACCCTGGTGTTCTCATGTTTCCTTACCTCCTCATCCCTCACTCCCTACCCTGGTGTTCTCATGTTTCCTTACCTCCTCATCCCTCACTCCCTACCCTGGTGTTCTCATGTTTCCTTACCTCCTCATCCCTCACTCCCTAACTGTCCGTGCTGGATCCGTTGTTTTAAAAAGCTAAATAAATGATTAGCATGACGTCATGCAGCTAGCTAACCTGTCTGGTGTTCAGCTAGTACAGAAGCTTCAAGTACTGCTTCCCTTTCCCGCGAGTCTGCTGTCTGATTGTGAGGTCAGGCTGATCTCATATCAGCTCTTTGGCTGCAGAATCTCCTCAAAGTTCTCCTCTCAAACGGGTCTTGGAGGAGGAGTGCTCGCCTGTAGAGACTTCTCCTGACGAGAACGCGCAGCGAGGGGGTCTGATCGTTCTGGCCCCACGCTGAATCTATTTGAGGGCGCTGATTGGCTAAATTGTATGTCACTCATTTATATCTTGACTCAGCAATTGGCTAAACTGCTTCATAGACCCGCCTCTTTTGGGCCAAAACGATCAGGCCCCCCAAGCTGCTTGTTCTCAGAGTGTCGTGCACACAGACAGAGAGCACGAGCAGGAAAAGCATATATTTTGCGCAGATATCATATTTTACACACATTACTGGGTACATTCCATAGTTCAAAAACACAAATATTGACAATTTGTATAATTTGATTATTATAATTTTTTTTTTTTTTTGTGTGGCTCATGGTGGGGCCATGCCCCATGGCCCTCTATTGACCTGCCCCTACATATATCAAGCATCACATTTATCGAAGCACTATGTACGTATTTGGAGCATCGTGTGTACAGCCTGAGCTGGTTGACCTTTCTAGCTGATCTGCCTTTTCTAAACCACTAATTAAGACTCCGGAAAAGACCTGGCACCTAACAACTGAACACACCATTAAAAAACCCGATCTTTACTGGAACACAGAGAGCTCAGCAGTCCAGGCATGAGGCAAATGCCAGCTGTTATTAAAGGCTGTTATTACTCTGTGGAATAAAAAAAACTGTATTGCAGAGAAATAATCAGAGTTCAACAAAAAGCAAAGAAAGAATAAATAGAAAACTGTTCAGCAGACATTTAAAAACATACTTTCATCATCATCTGCCATGTGTACCCTTAGTAATTATTTTTTGTGTGTTTATAATCAGAGTTCATCCCTTTGAACTGTATCTGACGCTGTGGAAACGTGCAAACATCTCCAGCCTGTAATCGTCGTAGGCTCTGCTACCCGCGCTCAATGTGTGTTTGAAGCATGATGGCTTTATTATGAAAATCTTCTTTCATCTCTGTTTAGAGAAGTCATTTTACTAATGAGCCTCTGGCTGAATTATAATTGACAACTGCCAAAGACCAGGTGTTTTTCTGCATTTGAATATCAAAATGGTGCCGGAGAGATGTTTGCTTAAAGCCCGTATTCAAATGCCGAGTGTGTCGAGATGAAGGACCAGCTTTGGCACCAGCTGCCTGGCACTATGGAGCCCCTGATTACTGCACCGGGGGTGACATGTCAGCTTGAAATACTACGCACTGGGTTAGCATGTTTTGAGGCCAACAGCTTCAGTAAAAAAAGAAAAACAGCTGGATCATGACTTTACTCTATGTGTGATGGAGTAGGCGGGAGTGGGCTGCAAAAGAAGCAACAAGGGCATCTGCAAGGCCAATAAATAATGGGGTGTATGAGGAGCTGGAGTGATGGCTGGCTGTATTTACTGTCTGCTCTTCTCGACAGCTCTGTGAATGTGGTGTTTTTCTTCTTCTTTTTAAACTATTCTCGCCTGCAGAGGGCCAATTAAAGAAGCCCATGCTCGGTTTCTGGACTCAGCGAATGATTGTGGAATACTGATGAGAGGCGATGCCCAGCCAATCCGAACAGAGTTTCACCGCGGAGTCCTGCATTGATTTGTTTCTGTTCAACAACAAACTGGACTCCGGCTTGGTTTCATCAGTCGTAGCCTCCAGTTATGACATGAGCTTCTGGATCATGTGACAGTAAAACATTCCATTGAAGGCAAAGGAACCTTTCAGTGCCTCCTTCTGCTCTTCAACAGCAGGAAAAACTGAGCTGCAGACCGAACCAGCGATCAAACATCAGGATTGTTCAAATCTTGCCTGCAAAAGGGCAGTGCAGCCCAAACCTGAACTAAGCTGCTCACAGTGTACGTGATAGGGCACACGAAGGCAACGGACCACACACCACTCATGTTCCCACTCATTCAAGACCAGAGTTTCTAGAACAGCTTCCACTGTGAATATCATTCAAAACTGAAAAAAGAAAAAAATCCCTATTCATGAATTAACCAGCTTACAGTTTCTTTGTGAGTTTTGAGATTTTTAACTGCGAGATCTATTTCTTTATCGGATGAAGACTCTAATCTCAGTTGTCCCCGTGAGTAGAAGTTAATGGTGGAAGTGATTTCTCCTCCGGTTCATTTCCTCGTTTCCTTCTCCTCCCTCGCTGACGTTTGCCAGCATCCCTCTCAGAACTCGGTGAGGCTGCTCTGGACTTAAGATAACCCGATCACCTGTTATGAAGCTGTCAGTGCCACCGGAAAAGCTCCAGACCCGACTGGATGGTCGGGGTGGGATTAGAAAAACCTTGTGCGTGACCTCGACTTCAGTCTATTTGAACCAATCCTCCGGGTGACTCGGCCACTCAGCCGACCTCTACTGTCCTGTTTAATGACACGCTTCTCATCTGATCTACAGAACGGCACAAGAGTGTTGTGCTGATGAAGGCTGACCCTAAAAGTAATTGGCAGGCTGCTTGCCAAAGCAAGGAATTCATTTAATGTTTTGGAGCAACAATGAATCAAAAATCATTCAGAGGGATAAATCACAAGAGGCCCCACAAGAAAATGACAGTGACTGTAATTATCAAAAGGACTTCGTCTTGCAGCCTCACCCAAAGGAGTCGGTGTATGAGAGAAAGGCAAAAACCGCTCTGAGGCCAGGATGAGCACATTACAAAGATTAATAAGGACTAATAAGGGTCACAAGAGGACTAAAAGAAAATAAGAAAAATCATCCAATCTTTGTTTTCATTCCAAGAATATTGTATGAATTTCCCTCGTCAGGTGTGTGAAATTCATAAAACAGGAAATATCGATTGCTCACCCCTCATAGACGTGCAGTCTATGACGAAGGATCACAAGGCGACGCTGCGAGGGGTCACAAGCAAAATGTGTTGGGAACCAGCGGACTGTTTTTTGCAGTTGGTTTACAGAAGAGCTTTTCAAAGTGGGAGGCCGGCCTGCAGTTGTTACTGATGTTCTCTGTGTCTCTGGGGCGCAGCTGCAAAACCACATCCTCTCTCTCGGTGTCTTCTCGGATAAATAAAGGTTAACAAGCTGCATTTCCAATTTGTTTATAATCAGCTGGTATTTTGAGTGTCATCAATTGGCTGCAAATGGAATTTAAATGGGCGGCTGTGAAATCAAACGTTGATTTCTTTCCAAATCCAACAATAAAAAACATTTTGAATCCAATTACCAATCATGACTGATGAATTATGAAAACGTGTCAGCAAAGAAACGCCCAAAAAGGCAGGCCTGTTCATCAGTCAGCAGGCTGTGAGGCTGTGCTTGACGTGGTACAGTTTGCTCTCCGAGACACTGGCAGCCGCAGAGAGAGCTGCTCTTCCTGCAGACAAAGTGCTGAAGGTGCTGCTCGTGGATCTTTTTAAAGACCGTGAACATTGGTGTTGGTGAGGTTCGGGAAAGCTTGCTGAACGCTGCAGAGCTGTCCCTCACCACGGCTGAGACAGTCACAAAATACCTCAGATTAAAGGATGTTGGGCAAACACCTGAGAGAGAGAGAGAGAGAGAGAGAGAGAGAGAGAGAGAGAGAGAGAGAGGGAGAGAGAGAGCGAGAGAGAGAGGAGCAGATAAGAAAAAATTGAGGACGGAGAAAGGCGATCGAGGATGCAAGCCAGTGCTTTCATGTCCTTCCAGTCCTCCCCATCAGGGTTTACTCTGAGAAATCTGCAGCCTGTGGTTCATCATCGAGACTTCATTTGGACAGATTATCACAGCTCAGTGCAGCAGCATGCCAGAGATGCTCCTCTTGCCAAACTCCTGCAACTCTGAACTGAATCGGTGTGCGAGGAGCTGTTGTAAGGGCGCTATAGGCCTACAGAGTGTTTAAAGCTTCCCAAAGCACCTACAGTAGTTACATAATGTACTCAAAAGGAGCATATTATCTAACTCTAGTTTGTGGGTTCACAGGTTTAATAAAAGCCCTAGTTTACGAAGTGTTCAGTATTGTGTGGAAGATGACGAAGCGCTCAATCTACCACCGTAGTGGCATCAGCTCGACAGGTCAATAGCAACAGTGACCAAACGCAGGGTCTAGCGAACGTCAGATTCCAGAGCTCTCAGTTTAAAGTAATTAAAATGGTTTAAAGGGAATAACAATCATGTTAACATTGTTTTATTATATGTTTAATGACTGAATCTGTTCAGGAATTGCAGATGGAAATGTGCCGCCTGGTTCAGATAAGGAAATGAAGAAATAAGTGGAAGTAAATGGTGTGCCCAGCAGCTCCTGTTAATGTGCATTCCCATTTTTTTTTTATAAGCATCCTCTCCATTTTTTCCATCCTTAAATTGGGTCTCGGCGTTGCACCGTTTCTTTATTGCTAACTGGAGAAAACAATGGATATTTGCAACAGGAAGTTAAAAACAGCAGTGTTTTCATAAGATAACTGTGCCATTAACTGAGAGATTACAGTGTCAACATCTTGCGGTTGTGTCTCAACCATCTGCTGTGTATCATGAAGTACGCTGCGTAGAAGAAAGCAAGCAAGGAAAGGCGCTGATTAAAGGAAATTTGGTGAAAAAGAGGTTCTCATTCATTTGAAGCAGTCGCACAGAACTCTGCGTTTCCCCGTTGAACATGAAAACTGTGCAGCTGTTTATCCAGCTCCAAACCCCTCCCCGGAAAAGAACCAAACAAAGCGTTGTCTTGTGAGATCCTTTCAATCAGATTTCCCCTCAAAATGTGCCATTGCATCACATCTCTTAAAAAGCATAGAAATGTTATTCTCTCTCTGTTGGTGTACTGTGGGGCTGAACACAGCGTCAGCGTTTGCCGGGGTAACGATCTCTTACACCGAGAACAACAGAAAAAAATAAATCAATAGGAAAAATGCTGGGATGCTCATGGGAAGACGGAGACAATGACAGTGAGTCGCGGAAGATTTGTAAAGTGAGAAATCTGAAGCCTGAGGTCGTTTCACTGCAACTTCTGCCTCTCCCCCTTCTCCTCCTCTTCATCTCCCTCATGTTGCTGTTCCAGTTGTGAGCGTCATGGCCTCCGATGCACAAAAACACATAAGACGGAGGGTAAGGAAAGAGAAAAGGAGGCTCCGGAGGCGGCGGCGGTCTGTTTGTTAAGCTTCTTGATTGCATGCCCCACACATGTACGAGAGGAGATGCAGCTAACAGCACCGTGGAGCAGGATCAAGTTTGCCTCATTAAAATAAAGATGCTCTTGGTGAGGTGAGCGCAAACAGACAATGGGAATAATAAGAAGCCCTGCAGCCACTCACGTATTCAAATAAGTGGGATACATGCAGATCTTGCACTTCATTGTTTAAGAATGTTGCCTCCATGCTCGCTAAATACGACCAGCCATCAGAGGGAAACTAGCAGAGGGGCAAAAGAAATGAACCAATTCCAAAGTACTTCCTGAAACCCATTAGTCTCTGACAATGAGGACGCATGTTCTCTGCACTGTGTCGTGTGCAATATGAGGCTGAATACAGCAGCTAAAAGGTGAATTAATCAGTTAATTAATCAGGAAGCTTTTCACTGAATCACACGCACGCACGTTTCAACAACTCAAAGCGGATGAAAAAGGAAATGAAAGGCGTTTGAGTCCCTTGATATCATTGCATATGCATGTCCGTCTGCATGAGCAGCAGTCAGACGCACCAAAAATACTTCTCTGAAAAGTTCATATATGTCCAAAGCGTGCCCTTAAAACCAGAATATCCAACTGTAATATGCCGTTTAAATGGCCGTTAATAAATTCAGGATTCTGTCATATTCTGAATTAAAGTGGAATATTTGTGCGCACGTAAATGCAGTCAGTCATTTTGTGCTTTTTTTTCAAGGACATCAACGTTTTCGCGCGATAAATCGATTATGTCTGTTAAATTTCACTGTAATCCAGTTTTCCTTCCGTCCAGTCTCGAGGAGCATCAGGCACCGCTTCAAGGTCGCTGACGCCTGAGCTTACGTTGAAAGCATCAAGAGAAAGGAACTCCAATTAGGTTGTTTCCTCTCCTCTCATCATTTATTTTCAATCAAACTAAAATAATAACTCAGTCTTTACAAAAAAAAGAGAAAGGGACAACATCTGTGCTGGTTTGTGAGCTCCAGGAGGTACTGTAAGTTATTTCACATGAGTTTGACAATGTCCTCTCGCTCTCCATGAATTATAATGACACACATTGACAGAGTGTTGTACAGCCTCTGCTAGCTGCTCTCTGTTGGCATTATTTCCCCTCGTTCCCATTAGTTGTGATTTGTAATTTACCAGCCTACTCTTAAGCAGCGGGCGTTTTCCGCAGGGAGCCCAGGGATTCCCAAACTGAACTGAATTACAGTTGAGCACTTATTATTTCAGCCTAATGCTTTTAAATATAGACTGCAGAGGAGATATCCACTTCAGTAGACTGAAGGGAGCAGCATTTTGGGCCTCTCCTAAGACAAATGTTCTTCCTGAATCTGGTCCAAAACCCAATTTTAAAGCCAAAACACACTCTTAGTCTGCTGCTACAATCCTAATAATAGTAGTGACGGGACACATTCCAATCTTCACAACAACTTGAGACAGTTGTTTGATAGCAGTGCTGTTTATATGAGGATTAAACGTACTGTGCATTGGCAACATTGCACAACAGTATATCCATAAAATTTGGGAAATCTGAGACGTTTCTCTAATTTTTCAGGCACGTAATATTCATAGTATAATATTAAACCCCAAGTCTGAAGTTTTAGAGATCTCCGACATCTTTTTGAAGTTGTAATGATGACTTGATGTTGAAATGATGACTTGATGTTGATGTGAATGGTATTTACAAGCTTTGGCTGTACGTACGGTTCCTTCCCTACAGCCTCTAAAATAACCAAAACGTCCAATCAGCAGCATCTCTCTTAAAGTTTCAACAATGTGTTAAATGACTATGTCTAATGTAAAAGGTGTCAAACGTACTAGTAATGGAGTACTATCATCCGACTCCGCCATCCCCCTTTTAACATCTTCCAGCTTGTTGTTTTGTTCATTTACGTCCAGAAACGTTAGTGTTTTGGTTCAGCAGGAAGCTGTTTTATGTAAGAAAATAAAAGAGCTCAGATAAACCCACTCTACAATATGTGCCCAGCACCAAACAGATAACATGAACATCTACAGCAAAATACTGTTTCTAGAACTTGGTGGAGACCAAACCGGAAGATGCAAGGTATTCTCAGACTTTCATTCATCAGGTGACCAGCAGCACATCTCAACACGAATGTTGGTCTTTTGACTGCTGGACGTGTGAACACATTCTCCACGGAAAAAGGAAGTAATAATGTATAATAGCTGTTTCTACTGCTGCCCCCGTGTACTCAAACAATATATGAAAGCTGCTTTAATATCCCTTCAATAGAACAATAACTTTCAGGACTGGCATCAAGACACACATTTGAAGAAGATTGATACCCTTTCCACTACTGATGGAAAACAAATATCTCTTGGATACCCCCGGAGAAAAGAGCAGTTTTTCCAATTACCTTAACACAATCGGGGATATTATTCAGCTAGCACCTGGTGGGCAATAGAGGGACTGCATTTGAGGGCACTTAGAGAAGGCAATTTAGGGAGAAAATTTATATATTTAATATTTTCCATCTTTTATTGCTCATTTAGACCGAAAGTACTCATGCACACATGAAAATGCCCAGCTTACATATTACAAGTGCGTGGCAAGCTTGTACCCCATGTGCATTTTCACATCCTCGTGGATGTAAAGCACCTTCTTCTTTTCCACTTACCACAGCGTTCCACGGCACTTTCTTCCACTTATTCTACAATCAACATCATCGGCTCCGATTTCTCATCTCGCCTCCTCACAAAGGCACTCACGGTGTGTATTCTCATGATGCCTGGAGAGGGCGAAAGGTAGCAGGCAGAAAAGTCTGAGCCAATCAGCGTTACCCGGGCTCCTTCCTGGATGTTCAGTACCAGGTAGCCCGGAAAGATGACAAAGCCAATCATCGCCAAAAGACCATGCATACCCCCGGAACCTCCCCCTTCCCGTCCTCGTCATGTCACATTAACCTCCTCCCGCACGGCGGAAGACGTGCGTGTGTCCCACCAACCAGAAATCTAGCTTCATCCGAGGAAAGCCGTCATCGGCAGGATGGTCACGTTGCAGCACTTCAGCCCCTGAGGCGAATGATGTATCTCCTCTGAATTACTTTGTTCGACACTATAACTGCTTCAAAACGGGTAACGTCCACTCCTGAGATCTGCTAAGAAGCCGTTCATGTTATCATTTTATATGCACGTGATATTTTCTTCCGTTAGTTTGAGGATTATTCCCTCGTAAATATATTTAAAGGGAGCAGTGTGCAGGATTTAGTAGCATGCAGAATGCACCCAACTGAACACCGCTCTGCTCACTCCTCCCTCTCCAAGCCTGTCGGAGAACTAGTGACCGTCAGGTAACGGAAAAACCGGAACGGGCTCCCTTTTAGAGCCACTGTTTAGTTTGAGTGTTCTGGGCCACTGTGGAGACGTGGAGGTGGAACATGGCGGACTCCTTGAAGAGGACCCGCTCCCTATAAAGATATGAAGGACTCAATCTCAGCTGAGGAACAGCACAAGTATGAGAGTTCTGCAGGGAACAGAGAAGCACCTCACTGCTCAGTGTTATACAGAGTACTATGAGTACTATGAGTACTAAAAGCAAAATATCTTTACAAACTTAATGTAAAGCATGTTTGTTATGTTGAACAGATTGTTGTTTCATCAGCTCTGTAAATCTTTTTGAATCCCTGAAGAACAGTTTTTCAGACCAAAGTTTCCGTTCAAGAAGTCTCTTTGAAATGTATTTCCCTGAACTCAAGTCAAAGGTTGTTTTTCTTCTGGACCTTAGGTTTCATGATGCTTTCCTGACTTCAAAGGGAACCACAGGGTAACTTCCACCACGTCAGTGTGAGTGCACTCACGTACTGCCATCTTTGTGAGGTTCTCTACACCTTTCGGCTGATGACATTTTGGCCAGTTTCGTCAAGGACAACAGTCATTACAAAAACGTTAGACTTAATCCCGCACAAGCTCTCACTGGTTTATCGGTTTAATTAAAGCCAGAACTACATCACACATTGGTTTGTCATGATAGATTTTTGCAAAATGGTATTTCTTGCCTCGTTTCCTTCCACAGACTGTACATAAGAAGTGGAGTCATCGTGACATCAGCCATTGGTTTGTTGACGTTTTAAAGACTCGAGTTTGGCTATTTCGCCGCCGCCATCTTGAATTACGGTCGTCGCAATGTTTTTTCGCAACCAATGAACGGAGTTTACCATATTTGGAATGCGTTGGCGTGAGGTAGAGACACCGTATAACGACCTGTCAATCACATTAAGCCCGCCCTAAAGCATCCCCTGCTTCATGGTCTGTGTGACTCTAAATGGACCATAATGTACTAAATGAACATCATGCTGTATTGAAGAAGACATTTTCTCATAGACTTCTATACAACCAGACTTCTTTTTGCCACTGGAGGAGTCGCCCCCTGCAGGTCAGGAGACGCAGACACTTCTGCATCGCCTCGACTCGGCAGTACTGGAGGTTGATGCATATTTCCTTCAGTGGGAAAATTATTTTTTATGTTGTAACCTGCTCTGTACACAGGGAAAACAAATACATGTTTGTTATTTTACCGCTTTCTAGGGAGGCTTGAAGTATGTTTTAATAAGTAAGACATGCCACTGGGTAACACAAACTGCCTCCGTTTCTTCTTTTGTTTGTTTTAGAGAAACCTTGTTATTATGACGTCCACGCAGTGAATTGCAAAAGTTTGCCAAAGACAGGTCACAGCTCTGTGTATTTGCACATTAAAAAGCCTCAGTTTCCTCTCATTATTATTCTTTCTTCTCTCTCTCTACAACAGTGAAAAAGGTCCCTGCAGATGTTCCCGTGGCTTTTATGTCAAAAGCTATCTGACTGATACGAGGAAATGTCAGGCGAATCCAAAAGTAAAAAACAACCCGATTATTCCTTTTCCGTGAAAGGTCACCTGTGACACGGTATCTCGAAAAACGTAAGATGAATTTGTACATTAGGTGTACCCGGCCGTACACAGGCATGGCACACGCGCCTGACTCTGCTCGGCCTAATAACAGAAACAACTGGCTGTAGACGCGCTGAACTTAAGCCGCGGGAGTCGCATGTTTATCAAATCTATGGGTTTCTGATAAGCTCCATGTAATTCCACAGCGACTGCAACTCATCACAGGACTTCGCAGTGAACGTACGTACACACCATCAGCGGCTGTACGTTAGTGTGTGTTCGCACAATGAGTTGTGCGCATGCAGTCATTTCCTTTTCATCCACAGGTGACCGCCTTGTTCACTCGCACAGGCAATGGAAGATGTAAGAAGATTGCTTTTTATGGATTGCATTCTTAACAGCTGGGAGTGATGCTTTTTCTTCTGGCGGGCTGGGGGGGGGGGGTGCTCTGTACCAAAAAACACTGAGTGATGGACATTGCATTGCAGCAGCCAGAAGGTTCTCCTCTGATGGCAAGCTGCACATTTAACTTTGCAGGAAAACGCTGCAGTGATATTTTGTTGATTTACAGCATATTGTCCGTAATATAAAACACAATCGAGGACCAGAGCGGATGGATGAGAAAAACAGTTACGCTGGAGGTGTTTCATGTTCAGAGTGTGGCACGAATTTCCATTGGAACTCTGACAGTGAACGCAGCACAGCATGCCTTTCCTCCTGCCTAATGATTCAAATTATTAAAATGATTTCCCTCCACAACCTGTACGGTGCATTTCCCTCCAGAAATAATTGAGGAATCTTTTTATGTTTTTCAATTAGCAGGTTGTTTTTTGACTCTCTTCCTCCCTGGTTGACATTTGTTTTAATTGCAAAAGATTCAGGCTTTACTTGGAAATGTTGCAGGGCATTGCGATAACAGGCAGTTTATTTTCCCCGTCAATCTTCCACAATGGGAAGGAGAAGTGAGAGGGAGTTTACTAACAATTACTCGAGGGGAAAAACCTTTTTTTTCCCCCGTTCTGCCTCTGAAATAAATACACACAAATTCCTCCCAGGGAGTAATTACAGTCTGTATTGACATATTGTTGTTTTCAGGAAACTGGCTGCAGTCACACCGGATACAAACACATCGCTAATCCTTCGATTTATTATATTTTCTGTGGCCTATAAACCGAAACCCTCTTGCATCTCGTTTTAGTGTTTCATTGCTTGCAGTAAGTAGAAGTTTGACACCAAGCGATATCGGGCACTCCATCCTAAAAGAAAGGGCCACTTAAGTGCTTTCCACACTCAACCTTTGCAGGCTTGAAAGGTTATTAAGAGTTGGCAGTTTTGTTCTACAGACACTGTGGTCAGTTTGAACATGTGGTTCACAATGAATGGTGACTCAATGGTTCATACAAAAACTGCTGGAGTGGCCTAATGACACCTCATTTCCCCCCCCCCCCCCCACCACTGTGCAAAGCAACCAAAGGTCAACATCTGCTCTCGTCGGTTTGGAAAACACTGGGAGGCAGAGGGGGGGGGGGGGGGGGGACATAGATTGGCAATCAGAATCTGAATCTCAATCACTTGATTTGCTCCGTGCGATAACTGAACGGAACATTTGTGTCGGTAATAATGGTGCCGAGACAGATGAGCGGTAAGTACAGTCATTTGTGTGCAACAGGTGCTCAAACGTGTCTGCAAATAGACGCATATACAGGACCTCTGCATTCAACATTAGGGCAGTAATGGGGGGGGGGGGGCAGCGTGGGTGTTAAGCCTTCGTCTTTTTTCATGCGTGTCATGAGCTGAAGCTAAATTTAGTCTTTTTAAAAACCTGATCGTGTTTTTTTATCTTCTTGGACATCAGGGACGGTGTGCCAGTTTCCACTCGTTACGTGAATAGTGCCTTTTCAAATTAAACTTCCTACACAACAACCACTGGTTTAGGCAACAAAAGCGCTTGGTTAGGAAGCCTAGTTCCGTTACGTAGTAAATGTAAAATAAAAGAAGTCAACTTTGGTTTGGAGCAGTGGTCTCCTGGGTGAAAGTCATGTGTTTGTTTGACCCAACCATCCAACACTTTGTGTATTTCAGTCAGTTGCTCTGCCCGGCCAATAGTCACACGGATAGTTAGGATAGCTTTATACTGGAGCTACACATTCTTTTGGGACTTTCAGCGTTTGATGAGACACGGAGAGCTTAAACAATGATTGAAACACGCGTTTGTAATCAAGGGTCCAAAGGTTGATATGAGAGCGATGATCACTTCAGGCAGGAAATTGTCATAATGTGAGCTGCAGGGGACATATTTGCATTTGCATGACCCCCTCCCCAATAACAGCAAGCGGCGATTGTTTCCTGTGGCGCCAACTCTTCAGTGCCCAGATGTCTGCAACTCTCACACATCACTCTCATGTTGGCCAGTGGTGCATTGTATCAAAGGAATCCACAGGCACAAGAAAGGAACAGATTTCTAGTCCTGTGTTTTGCAGTCCGAGTGTGTTAATTAGACTAACAAGACAATGGAAACCTCTTCAAGACTTTCTCCCCCCCCCCCCCCATCTGCCACATCTGTTACACCCAGCATATCTCATCCGCCATGCAACACTTACTCCAATAAAACTTTCAGATATTGGACTTGCGTCCTCGTGTGCACAGCATGTTTGGATCTGTCCTCGTGGAGTCTCGAAATTTCACACATCTCATCGCCGCGGAGGAGAGAGAGAGACGGTCCCCGTGGTGAGACAGCAGCTTCTGCCACAAGTCCATCGTAAAAATACACACAAACACTCATCCGCTCAGTCACGCTGAGATCCTTGAGCAGACTGACAGAATTCGGCTGAGGTAAAAGCAGAAAAAAAGAGAAAGAAAGGCGTTGCAGTTTACTTGCTTGTTGACTGGCAGACGATTGCGTACGAGGTTTGCGAGACAGAGCGCTGAAGTTCAGCTGACTACGTGTAGAATCAGGTCATGATTAAACTTCAGCTCGGATATTCTCTGATCCGCCTCAAGAGTCGTCCCAACCGTCACCTCTGGGACCTGCATCTCTCTCTCTCTCTCTCGCTCTCTCTCAATGTCCTGAGTGAGCGGCACTCCGTCCAAATTATTCATCAAGCCAAGACGAGACAATCTGCTGGAAGATGGGGAACTGAGAGAATGGTAACTAGCTGTCGTGAAAGGAATTGGCCGAGGCCCCTTTTCTTCTCTCCTCTGCAGGTCCGAGATGCCGGGAAAAACAACAACAACACATCAATCTTGCATGCTGTTGACGGGTTTCGGAAGACCTTTCCAGCAACATTTGGCTCGTCATTTAAATAAGTTGTGCTGTTGTTTGGTGGTTGAACCATATCAACAATTTACTGTACAGCAGTACAGTAAATTGTTACAGTTACAGTAAACCTACCTTCCCATATATGGCACCCTGGTGGCTCATTTGTGTCTTGCGCCACACAAGCGCTTTGATTTATCTCACGACTGCATAGCCCGCGACTCCACTTTTCATCTCTCTAATTTCAAATTCCCTGTAGATTTGTGTAAAACTGTACAAATCTGAGAATGCGTACAATAATCAGCAACAGTAGCACTGGACCTTGCGCTTCTTGCTCTACAATTGCTCTCATTATGAACCATTCTGTGACATAAATCAACTGCTGTGATAATAATGTGATCACTCGCGTTTTAAAACTTTTTATTGTGTGTGGATCAGTCCGAGTTCACCAGTCTGAAAGGAAAAAAGTCCTCTGAGCCAGAGCAGTGCTCGGTTTGACGGGTCCAGTCAGGTTTCTTTTCTTTTTGCTGCTTCTTACAGGAGCAAGGAACTGAATCGTGAATGCGACAGACAGGACCAACAGCAAGCGCACGTCCATCACAAAGCCAATGGCAGTTTGCATGACTGCAGTGCAGAAGCCACTGCCAAACCACCAGCAAGTCACAAAACAGGCAACCGTCACGAGGAGGAAGGAAGAGCTGACGATGAGGAAGCTGTCACTGTTATTCACTTCCAATCACTCACATATAAAATTGACCAGTGGTCCAGAATGGGAGGATGGACTTCAGCGTTTCTCTTTTTTGTTTTTTTACTTCGTCGTTGTCTCCCGTTGATGCTACGCAGAGACTCTACCCACTTGTCAATTCTCACAAGGGATTTGGCCATCAACCACAGCATGCGGAGGACGTCTGGCATGTCCCAAGATCCTCCGACAGGAAACCACTGTGGCCATGCGCAGTGGACGAAACAAAAAGGAAATGGTAAGGAACTGGGAGAGTGTCATTTAACAATCTGAAGTGCCTTGAAAAGTTTTGACTTGAGCTTTCAATCATTATGATGCATTGAACTTGAGGTCTGGGGGATGCTGCAACACCAGAGACAAAACGTTGCAATGGAGTTCACTGACAATAAGCCTCAAAACCAGATTTTCACTTTGTTATTGAGTCATGGTAAACTTGACCATCATTATGAGTCGGTACTGAAGCTGTGGTAGCTGTTGCTAACTGTGGTATCTTTGCATCTGTGTCTCACCTACGCTTGTTATGATTTCCATTTAGAATAGAGTCTGTCCATTCATTTACGAGACGGTTTATATAACTGGAGACTTGTTTTAAAAACTGGCTCACACATACAGTTCAACTTTTGGCAACGTCATTTCTTAAAACAGAAAGTCGCTAGTTCTTATCAAAGGCTACTCAACCTGGAGGGAAAAGTACATTTGTTGGGAACTATTTTCAGTGGCGGATTAATCCACATTTGGTGCTCTAGTACCAGATGGTTTGTTACACAGAACCATCTGAGAGGCAGTCATTGGAAACGGTTTGTAAAAGGACATGCACTTTAAAAATATACTTGGCAAGTGATTGGATGAACCATCTGTCAATCAAACGCTTGCTGAAGCCAGACGGGAGAAGAGCGAAAAAATATATTTTCCAGGAAGTAAAGCCTTGAGTGGAGAAAAGGATTCAAGTTGAAAGACAAAAACATGGTGCGCTCCCAGACAAGGCGGTGGAAGCGACCTGTCAATCACAAGGTAGCCCCGCCCTAAAGCATCCCCTGCTTTATGGTCTGTGTGACTCTAAATGGACCATAATGTACTAAATGAACATCATGCTGTATTGAAGAAGACTTGAAACTAGAGATTGAGACATGAACTCATGTTTACAATGTTTACTGAGGTAATAAATCAAGAGAGAAGTAGAGTCATTTTCTCATAGACTTCCATACAACCAGAGGAGTCGCCCCCTGGTGGACACTAGAGAGAATGCAGCTTTAAAACACTAGCATTGGCTTCACTTTTCTGAAAAAGGACGTTGCCGCCCGTTAGCTCTTTACAGGACGCTGATTGGTCCGGACATTACTTGAAGCCTTACAAGATAGATTTGTGTGTAATCTTGTTGTATTGCAAGAATCCAGCTGCCGTGCAACGTAAGGTATGCGTGGCTTTGCGTCATTACCATGAAATGTGTTTTCATGGTAATGAAGGTGAACATGTCTCCCAGTGCAATGGTGTGATTCATTGATGTGTTTATAATGAAGCTCTATAGCACAGAGGAAGAGGAGATATCAGGCTTTGGGCACAGATTTTTACCCTTGCTTGAATCAATCAATGTTGGTTTTGGTAACAAGCATTAACAGGTATTAGTAAGGCTTCTTCCTTAAACTCACTGCATTGTACTCAATGATTTAAAGTGGTACAGTAATATAAGTAAATAAATGATGGTGATAAGGGTAATAATAATTAAAACAAATACCAATAAAGACAAAGTATCATAAAATGGTTGGACCATAAGACATCATTAGCCACCCCTGCCAGGAAAACTATTCTCCTCCCTCTCTCTCTTTTATTCTCTCTCCTTTCATTCTATTTCTATTTTGTCTCTTTTTATTTGTTTAGCCAAGTCATGTTAATTCTGTCATGCCACCCAATGTGTAGTTGGTAGTAGAAAGTGAAAATCCAATTTCTGCACCTTGACAGTTCATACAAGCATCATCCTCGTTTTCGCCTTGGTTTTTTTATTGCCCATCTATATCTTTCAATCTATCTCGGTCTTACTTTGGTTCCATCTCTGTCTCTGTGTCTGTCACCATGCTCTTCTAATTGTTTTCTCATCTCACTCTCCGGGGATGTGCAGGCATGGCCTTATTATCCCGGCTGATCAATGTGATTTATAGGTTTAGGGAGCGAGACATGCAAACCTTCTCATCTCCTGGGGATAAACCGAATAAATCAATCACACACACTCACTGTGTGTGGGGGGGGGGGGGGCAATCCAGACCTGAAAACTACTTTCCACCAAAGACCATCATGGAAGCCGTAGCACTCTTCCAATCGAGCGTCTGCCTCCAAGTTGTTCTCTCAAATACTCCATTTTATTCTTTATCCTCGCATTGGTGTTCTTACTCGTAAGCTAAAAATATACACAACTTGATGTTACTTAGCTGAAACACCTGGAAACACTTTTTTCCTCCATGAGTTAGAATTTGGTGTTCATGTCACTACATTGATGCGGATTGATTTGTTTATGCCATTGCAGTATGCAGTAATTCTCCACGATGCAGATGGCCTCCTTGTTAACATATTGGTGTTGGCCCTCAGGAGGACAGCAGGAAATCGTATAGCTGTGGAGATAATTCCCACCAAGATTTGATGGTAATTGGTAATTAAAGATTGGATTGGATTAAAGCTACTCAGATTTGTCTGAAACCTCTCCTTGATCCATTGCTGATGGATCACACTGTGCACCTTCCAGGTGTGTGACGTCAAATCAACATACGGCAAGCTGCGTTAGTCGCAGCATGACTTCCACAGGATCGATACCAACACAATTTAGCATTTAGAATGAGCCTCAAGCACAAACAGAATGAGTGTGATGTGCATAACACATTTAAAATATTCAGAATCGTCTCTATCGAGCTCAGCAGAACTCTACATGCAGTAAGGTCAGGGTTGTTTTGGCTTCCTTTGCCACTAGCCTTAAGCTAACGCCACTGACAAGTGATGTTTGCAAAGTTGTGACAGGTTAGTGCTACTTCAGCCCGGTCTCACCAAACGCTGTAGGAACAACACAACAATGTGTAAGTAATTGAGCGTGCAACAACACCACCATCTGCTCCTTACTCCACGCAGTCTGCACTGACTGCAACGTAATGCTTGCAATATACTACGCTCAATAAAGTGATATATTTGGTTCAGCGTAGCCGTGGTTTGCAGAGACGTACAATGCCGACATTTCACTCTGGTGGCTGGTTCGGCCTAAAGCACGTGGAGAACCACACAAAGAACAGCAGCAGAGCATACGACAACGCCTACATGTCACTACGCTCCTATATTGAGAGCTATTGACAGCTAAATTGCCTTGTCAACATAATTGGCCAATAAAGTTGACTGGTTGTGTTTCTATAGAAGGCTAGATATAATTGACAGTAATCACTCTGTAATCAAATCACAATTACAGCGACTGTCGCTGGATGATTTTTCTAATGGCTCAATATCTTCAATCAGCTCCAGTTAGACTCGTTTAAGGACAATTAATCATTGATTAATCAAGGGAGGAGGGTGGTAAATATTTACTTATTAATCATACACATTTCTTGTTTTGCTCATGATTATTTTATGAGCCAATTTTCATATAATGCGTGCTCATGTGCGCGGCACTCTTAACGGGTCCCTGATTGCACATTCATCATGGACGTTGGACCGTAATCTTTCATCCCTGCTTCAGACGGCCTGTGGATTAAAATAAAACAGTGGCGAGCCGGGACCACAAAGTTAATAGACGATCACTCCCCGTAAAAAGAACCGATTGTACAATTCAGGAGGGTCGCACTCAAAGTGTGAGGGGGTTCAAAGTGTGAGGGGGTTCAAAGTGTGAGGGGGTTTGTTGAAAAAGCGAGGACAAAAGAACAAACTGGGGTAAAGTGAGTGAAGCGAAAGAGTGTATTTTGAGTTCTGCGGGTTAATTCGGTGCCTGTCAGCTACAATTGCCGTGTCTAAACATCCATGAGCCGTGGAGGGGATGGAGGCAGGGAGGGAGGGAGGGAGAGGGGGAGGGAGGGGAGAGGCTGAGAGAAATGTGGGGAATGGATGGAGCAACAGCACAGCGCTCAGACACAAGAGGGAGAGCTGGAGAGGCAGCTGCTGCGAGTCCACAACGCTTTGAGCAGGTAGAGCGAGCACGGGCGACTCAGAGAGAGAGAGAGAGAGAGAGAGAGAGAGAGAGAGAGAGAGGGCAAGTCCTATCTCTTTCACCTGAAGACGACTTTGTCTTACACTGCTCTCACCCTGAGCGCTGGAAGTCGATGATCAGGAGGTGCCAGCTCTTAGTCTCTTGATCTTTTTTTTTCTCCCCGGGAGGTTCAGCTGGACTTCTCTACAAAACCCCGGTGATCAGCCTCTCCTGGAAGGACTGAGAAATAGAAACCGGCACGTGAAGGAGACAAGACTGAAAAAAAAAAAAGAAGTGAGAAAACTGCAGTAGATGGCTCTCTGGCTGCACGGGAAGAGAAGTTACAGACAAATCAGCTTCTGAAGGTAGGATTGATCTGTTTAATATGCATCTGGTAAAAACTGTATTGCCTCAACTGGTGACTGACATGTGGATCAATATAAAATATTGTTTTGTTGCACACAACGATCAGAGCGACCTGTTACAAGGTAAGTCTTTGTACGCAGACCGTCTCCCGTCTGTGTTGCAATCATGAACATCACATGTTGACTTTGGAGAGCCGCCGCATTTTCACTTGTTTTATTTGACTGAGCCACATGTGGTAAAAATGGTGCGACAACAAGGTAAAGTAGAATAGAGAGAAGGGGCAGAACACAAGAAGGTGAGCAGAGAATGAAGAGAACAATAGTAGAGGGAGAGGTGAAACAAAAAGAGATATGTGGGAGAAACAGTTTGAATGAGCGGGGAGGGGAGAGAAACACAAGTGTGAAGGAGAGTTGGGCTGATGAAGACAGATAGAAAGAGTAGAAGAGGAGTAAGAGGAGGAGGGATGGAGTGGCGGAGGGGGCTCGCTGGCAGCCACCTCAGTAACCAAGGCAGCTGACATGAGGGCGAGCCAACGGGGGACAGTGGGATTTCTATTTTTCACCCTTGCCGAGATACGCCAGGGCTCTGCCAAGTGCCCTGCCTCATCCCCCACGGATAAAGAATTCATTGTGCGGAGCTGTGACCGAATTCATTCAGCGTCTACATGTACTCTTTGCTGGCCACTCTTACTCTCTCTCCCTCTTGTTCTTCCCCGAACTCCCTCTCCGGCTGATACTCTCTCTCTCTCTCCCCCCTTTTGCCTCATTATACAGTCGTCTGAATTGGCCCGACGATCAGCTCGACTTGTGTTGCATCAACAGTTGTGTTTCGCAAAGCTCTGCAGGGAACAACACACACACACGGTCGGGTTCTTCAGGGAGGATAATCTGTCAATTGGGCTACTTTTGGTAAGACTGGCTCCAGCGTTCATCAGCCGTTATGCAGCTACGGGTCACGGGCGGTTAAGTACGCGGAGGCTCGGTGACATTGCCGGCGTCATGGGAATTTGGGGAATTTTAGGCCAGTTAAGGGTGTGAAATCAGGTCGACTTTTTGCAGTTTGAATGTCAAATGTGAAATGCTGTAAATGGAGAAGAAAAAAACAAAGCTGCGTATTCAGTATTTTCTTCCATTTCTTACTTAAAACTACAGGACGTGAACACATTAAAGTGATCATAACATATTTAATACCAACAGGTGAATCACATGACTACTTGTGTGTGAAAGGGGTTGCTTGCAGTGACAAACCCACTGAGAGTTATCACCCCACTCTGCAGTTCCTCTCAGCTCTATTGAGTTTTTTTCATTGTCTTTCAGCTTAATTTTTTGGGGTTTTACGAGCTGCAGCTTTACGGTTTTGGTCATTACGTTTCTTTTTCGGCAGCAGGCAGCTGTGTTCGGTGTAAAAGCTCTGAAAACCAACTTACAGCTACCTGCCGAGCAGCACACAAAGTTACATTTGAATGGCTTCTCACAGTTTTCTTTGAATGAATGACTTTATCAAAGAGCTCACACTGAAAACAAAAGGTGGTTTCAGAGAAGGGGAAGACGGAAATGTGCAAAGCTCGGTTCAAATGGTTTTCGCATGTATTCACTTGATGTACTGGTCTTTTCATGCCTCTCCAAGTCATTATCCCTTCAGGTTAAAAGGCTCCTTATTGTTTCTGGGACGTGAGACACTTTGCTCGTGATGAAATCAATAGCCCAGTAAAGTCCTAATTGAATGACTGCAGGGCCTGGTGGTGCTTTATGGGACACCAGAAGGCGCCTTTGAGAGCATGCAGAATAACAAGGACGCTGCCGGCATTGTGGTGGTCTGGGAAACAACGTCCTGTCAATCAGCCAGGCCTGGCAGGCGGCAGCGGCAGTGTGTTCGGGCTTGTACACCTGCCATGTTACGCTCGAGCTCGTCGCTGGTGTCATATTACCTCTAATTAGCTTTTGGCTGATTTTTTTTTTTGGTTGGGGCTCATTTGATGGTTCTGCTACGCGACACCGAGGAGTGGTACCGGAGATGTCATCGCGGTGATCAAAGACAGAAAACACACTCTTGGCGTGGAGACGTAGTTGACAGTAAATGGACGGATGTCAAAACTAGATTATGTTTTCTGCACAGGAAGCCGTCTCATGTTGTTTGAGCAGCACGAATCCTTTTGTTGGAGCTGAAACCCATCTGTTGAGCTGCTGATGGATTGACTGACCTCGGGGCTCTTGTCGCCACTTCAACACAAGCATACGATTACAACGCATACTTTGGGAGGTTCATGCTCACGCTGCAGAATCTCACTCATCACTCAGTTCACCAGTTTGTCTACGATGGAAAGGGTGCAGCTGCTTCGTAGTGGAGACGTATGGTGAATCAGAACTACTACTTTTGAAGCGACGGAAGTCAGATAGTAGCTGGTGGTGTCACGTTTTTTTCCTCAAGCAAGTTGGATTGTCCGTTCTGGGCTACTGTAGAGGACCTGCCCCCTACGACGTCGATATGAAGGGGCTCATCCAAGCTCACGAAAACAAAGTTCTTTTTTCAGATGATTATACACTGATGAAAAGATTATTATTCCATTTCTGCTAATAAATCCCCTGAAATGTTGCACACTGGCCCTTTAACTCTCGTTACTGCCTTGTTTTCTCGTTAATTGGAAGCAGAGGCTCTGACTGATCTGTCTGGCTCTATATTCATAATATTGAGTCAGTCGATCATTTTTGTAGGTATAGCTGGAGATATGAAATGACCTATATTTGGACAGAAGATTTTGGATATATCACCCAGCCCTGACAGGTTAGAAATGTTCTCAGTTTTAGTAAAACACGTCTGCACTTTGAAAAGATTGCAGTGTCTTCACAAAGAGTTACAGCCAGCACTTATTCCAGATGCATCTGTTTAGCACTCCACGTTACAGAAGAGGCACAATGTGGACAAATGGACAGAGGCTGCTAAAAATACAACAGTAATTTAAACTGTCCACAGCAATACATCTAATACAACTCCTCCACCTTAAAGAACACCTACAGCAAGTAATAAGTTCATTCCCGTGACATTCAGAGTTTCTAAACACAAGCAACACCTCCCCCTCAGTGCGTCTGAAGCACAATAATGTGTGCGACTCACGCGTGTGCACGGCCCATTGTTTGTGTGTTAGTCGGAACAAATTCCTTAATGCCGGAGCCTGATCACGCACCAGCAGATGCAGGTTTTCGTTTCATTAAGCTGCTCCTGCAACTCAAACCTCCGACAGTGAATTATTCCATCCCCTCGTGGGTTGAAGAAAGCAATCATGTTTTCTTTCTCGCCTTTTTACCAGAACTAACTCTTAGGTAATGCATCCTTTCAAAATGAGAGTTGCTCAAAGTGAGAAACACCTCATCTCTGAAATTAATTTGAATTGATTCGCCCTGGTCCTCTCCCCCCCACCTCCCCCTCCTGCTCTGACAAGGTCTTTAGAAGGAAATTTCAAACGGTAAAGGCTACATGAGAAAATCAATTTCTAAATGGAGCAGATCCGTCTCTCCCAGTAGTCCTTCCTGTGGACAGGAGAGCCGGCTGAGCACATACTAAACTGGCTTTTACTGTTGCACGGTAACTAACACACTGTACAGCTCATTCGTTTCCTCTGACCCAATTGGTTGATTTTGATGTATGAAAAGACAGCTTTGCCTGTGTTAATTAATTTACTTGATTGTCATTATTTGTTTGCACTCATATTGCTCATTTTTTATGATCAACATGACAAATTGGCAATAAACCGGAACGACGGAGGTTAAAGACGGTTGGAAGCCATCTGGTCTGCTGTAATAATTTTTAGTGCAGTGTACAGACACCTCGCCATCGCCCAAGGAGAAACAATGGCTTTGCTACAGCTGTGTTTCATGAGAAGACCCTATGTTCCCTCGGACCCTATGTTCCCTCGGACACTATGTTCCCTCGGACACTATGTTCCCTCGGACCCTATGTTCCCTCGGACACTATGTTCCCTCTACCTTACGTCTCTCAGCTTTATGTTCCCTCAGCCCTATTTCCCCTAACCCTTATGTTCCCTCAGCCCTATGTTCCCTCGAAGTTCCCTCAGCCCTATGTTCCCTCAGCCCCATGTTCCCTCAGCCCCATGTTCCCTCAGCCCCATGTTCCCTCAGCCCCATGTTCCCTCAGCCCCATGTTCCCTCAGCCCCATGTTCCCTCAGCCCCATGTTCCCTCAGCCCCATGTTCCCTCAGCCCCATGTTCCCTCAGCCCCATGTTCCCTCAGCCCCATGTTCCCTCAGCCCCATGTTTCCTCAGCCCCATGTTTCCTCAGCCCCATGTTCCCTCAGCCCCATGTTTCCTCAGCCCCATGTTCCCTCAGCCCCATGTTCCCTCAGCCCCATGTTCCCTCAGCCCCATGTTCCCTCAGCCCCATGTTCCCTCAGCCCCATGTTCCCTCAGCCCCATGTTCCCTCAGCCCCATGTTCCCTCAGCCCCATGTTCCCTCAGCCCCATGTTCCCTCAGCCCCATGTTCCCTCAGCCCCATGTTCCCTCAGCCCCATGTTCCCTCAGCCCCATGTTCCCTCAGCCCCATGTTCCCTCAGCCCCATGTTCCCTCAGCCCCAATTAAATTGATAGGTAGACTTACCACGAGATTGGAAAAACAAAGATGCATGCATCTGTAGGAGCCAGAATGATGTGAGCATTGCACTCCATGATGGGATTGGAGGACTGAACGTAGACAGAATGTCTTACTTCTGTCAAAAAGAGAACACAGAACAGCGGAGGAGGCTGCACCCTGAATTAGAAATCACCATCTTAATTCATGCAACAGCAAATGTGCTCACTGTCAACCTGTTCAAACAGCCTTCCCAGTTATCACACTCTGGATTAGAGCATCTGGAAAAACACTTCAAATATAAGTGCAAACTATGGTTCCTAATTACATCCAAACATTCCCCATTTAATTTTTAACAATCCATCTCTTAGGCATAGGCGAAAAAAATAAACAGCAAATCAACTTTCAGCCCAGACCAAAATAATCATCACATTGCATCAGGAATACAGAGTGACCTTGGTCCTGGCACACAGTAATTATGTTTTATTGGCCCAAAAAAATCAGCCCAATACTCACCGATGTACTCTGGCTGAATAAAACGGAGCGCAGTGGGGGATGAATTATAGTCTCTGGAGTCGGTGAGCTCCACTCGACTTCTTTCCCTCCTACAGCAGTGGAGAGGATGAGCCGCTATAAATCTCACCAAGAGATCCATTAGGTTTCTGTTCTCTGCAGCGCCCAACGGCTCCTCTTTCTCTCTGCCCATTGGCTCAGCCCCGACAGAAACATAATCTGTAATGTTTGGTAAATGCTACGAAGGATTATCTTTTGAGAGCGTACATAATCCGTCTCTTTAGTATGCTGTGTGTGTAATTACTTAAGTTGTTCAAATAAACCACTGGAATACCAGAAATCACTCGGATCACTTTCCTCTGTCACGGCCACACTAGAGGTCTTCATGGTTCCAATATTTTGGACCTGATCTGAATCCAAATCCATCGTACGCAAGTTGGAATAGGGACCCAATCTGAAAAGGGAGCCAAGGACAGTCGGAACCTCTCCGAAATAGACTCGAGGGCAGCCCGAGAAACTATAGGCCGTAGGAAACACGTCTCCGTAACGTCACCCGTAGGTTTCTGAATGGCGTTTTTGAAGTGCGCGTCTCCGTCCGTCGCCATCTTGGCACACAGCCCAACTCTGAAAATGAGCAAACAGGTGGATCGTTGGTGGAGCAGAGGCGGGCCGGGTGACGACCTGAGAAGAAAACCACCCGTCACTCAAACTATGCCGAACCTTAAGCTGCAATATCATTTATATGCTCTCGTGAAATAGGCCACTTCTGAAATGGAATATCAGAAGTCTTTTACTGGAATCCAACAATGTTATGCATCAAAAATGGAAAAGATTGGAAGAGTTGCAATCGTAGTGAAAGTAGTTTGTAAAAAATATTGTAAACGCTACTTGGGTTTGGTCTGTACTGACATATTCATATTTATCCAAGCAATTTGGGATGAAAAGGATTTTGCTGAAGGAGTTCAACACCTATGAGTGAAAATATTGAGTTAATAAAAAAATGGACTCTTTATGGCTCTCTACAAAAAAGAAAAGCTGCAGTTCTTCCCTGGCTCAAGGCCAAATTATCTATTAAACCACAAATCTGAAAGATTTAATAAGTATTTTCGAAGATGGGTGTTTTCATCTGGTTTCTGGTCCAGGCTTGATGTGAAAGCAGCTACTATGGTACTGTGTGTGAGTGTGTGTGTGTGTGTGTGTGTGTGTCCTTCCTGTGAATACATGTGGGGGTGGATGTGTTTGCATCAGCGCACACTGCTCATGAAATATGACCCCTGGAAAAGTTCCCTGTCCACATTCTCCTCCCTTGAACTCCAATCCATTATCTCCAGATATCAAATTCACCCCAACAGGTGTAGTGTTGAATGATACGGGCCCGTGGCAGCCTGCCAGACGCAGGGATGAAAGAGAAGCAAAAGGATCAGGAGCCGAGTGCTGGCTCTCCTTATACACACAAAAACACGTATACCTGCATACCTTTCACAGAGGCCCCATCCCGCAGTTATCGCCCGCATCATCTGCAGCTGAGGGAAGTGAGAGCGTCACGCCATGACAGTCTTCTGATTGAAGTTTAGTGAGGTTTATTTATTTTCCCCCCGTCTTGGAGGGGATGCGACTTAAAGTTGTGTCGGCATATTGCACTGTAAGATAGTTTGCTCTGATTGTCTGGGAGGCTTTTATGTCAACTTTATCCTCAAACATCTTTTTTTTTCCTCCATATCCCGAAGCATCCAATCGATCGAGCGCGAGTCATGTAGACAAAGAAGACAAAGTCAAAAAAGGAAAGTCTCACTTCTGTTTCTTCCTGCTGTTTGCTGAAACACACAACTGCTAGCTGTTGTTTTCAACAACTTCATAGTACGAAACGGTTTTAACTCACCCAAACTACGACACCGCAACATCTATCTGTTGACGTAAAATATACAAAGTCATTGTTTTATAGTATGGATCAAATGACAATATGTACAATACTGTGAAAGGGGCCGCTTGTAGTTATGAACCCACACTTTTCAGACTCTGCAGGCGCTTTGGCTTCTTTAAGCTCCCTGTTTTGGTTCACGTTCTCACATTCTCTGATTTCAGACATTGTTTTCAGCTAAAAAGCTCTAGAAACCACAGGCACACTACATGCACACTACATGCCCACTACATGCCCACTACATGCCCACTACATGCCCACTACATGCCCACCACATGCACACCACATGCACACTACATGCACACTACATGCACACTACATGCACACTACATGCACACTACATGCCCACTACATGCCCACTACATGCCCACTACATGCACACTACATGCACACTACATGCACACTACATGCACACTACATGCACACTACATGCACACTACATGCCCACTACATGCCCACTACATGCCCACTACATGCACACTACATGCACACTACATGCACACTACATGCACACTACATGCACACTACATGCACACTACATGCACACTACATGCCCAGCACCAGAAGTCAAGAGACAGACAAAGTCATTTGTCTGACAAAGATGTTCGGTTGTTCCTATTTGCTCATATTCTTGATATGAACTTGGATATTACTACTTGTAATGTGAACAGTTAGCATGGATGGAAGTTTAAAGTTAATGGTGACTGATGATCTGATGATTAAAGTGTGTTTTCAAAGATATGATGGTAAAAATGAGTCTCTTCTGATGTGAGAATAATCCTCTCACAACATAAAATTGTTTCATTAACAGTATTTGTAGTTGTTTGATTTACTCGTGAATGTGAAGTGAAAAGTTGCAATGCATTAGACCGCATTTATAACGCATTTATAACCAATTAGATCGGTTATAAGTTTGATAAATATTAAGCTTAAATTAATGCAAGACAAACTTAACCCTGATTTTTTTTTACCCAAGCTGAATATGTGATGTTAAATTGCCTGAAATCACACAATTGCTTTACTCTATTTTAAGAATAATGAATTTGAAATATGATTTATGATGAAATTACTTGTAAGGACGTCATATTGTCTTGCAGGAAATGCAGGAAACAGAACATCATTTGAGAGACTTGAGGCAGCAGATTAAGTTACATGTGTCAATTGAATCCTAAATGTATTAGCAGAGATATTAGGGTTAGTTGTGTATTTCTAGCCAAACGGCTATCGTTGTGCTAACGTAGCAGCTAGGTCGCTCACGCTAACAAGCTGTGGTCACGATTGCCTCCAGCGGGTGTACGTGGGGGCCTCGATACCGCAGCACCAGATTGCCCATCTATATCTGGATCATTCCTACAAGCAGTCCCTTTCACATCAGGACCCACAGCTAACATTTAATACACAAAGTGCAGCTTTGAATTCAATTGAAACCTGGATTTTTAACAATATCTCGTTTAAAAGGGGAAATATAATTGGTAAAACGAAAAAATCTATCGAGAGCATCACATGGTTGGTCAGTGCTTACTTTATGCATCATATCCAAGCATGAAACTCAGCCAAAAATGAATTGCATGAATACATCTTTGCTCGATAATGGAGCAATGCCACTCAGGGACACACACACACACACACACACACACACACACACACACACACACACAATGGTTTGGCTTCCCATCTCAGCTTCAGTGCCGAGCTCCAGCGGCCATGTGTTTGAGTAAGTGCCCGTCTTGTACAACAACCTACCTCGTCTTGTCAAGTGGGCCCTGAGTTTCATGTTTGCAGTCACTTCAATTCTTGAATCCTATCTTTTAATATTTGAAAAGCCAGACACGAATTAAGAATGAGGAGAGGAGAGGCTGCACATACAACAACAGGAACGCATTCATAATGAATGCGCCTCAGATTTATTTCAAGGCCAATGAGCATAGTGAGGGAAATGAACTTGTGACGTGAACGGCAATTGTCTCCTTTACCGAGTTGGTAATGCAGGAACTTGGTGATTATTTAAAGGGAAATTCCACATTTCCTTCACCACAGCCTTTATTTTTCAGGTAAACTCACTTCCCCTGCACGTCAACCTCAGTTTGTCATTTCCCACAATATGCTTTTTGACAAGCGGCAGACAGGACGCTGTATGTACCTGTGGGTTACATGTGAGCTACAGCCGAGAAGAAATGGGAATCATGTCGCGCTCATCGTGGTCCACTGAACCCGCTGCTGTTTGAGAAATTGCTCTGCCTGACAATGGATTCTCCTCTGCTTGATGCTTCAGGTGACTGAGAACGTTGCCATCAGTCACACGACCAAACAGTAAGAGATGGATGTTCGGCAGCGAGGTGTTTTAGGACGGAAGTAACTGAAGTAAATTACTTCTCGAGGAAAACGCTACTGGGGCAGTTTATTCCCTGCTCCTATAATTACACAGCACAACTAAAGAACATTTAATGCACTTTTTATTCTTTTTATTTCGACAGTTTTTAAATCACAATTTGCAATTTTACAGTCTTTTGTTTTGTAAGAAAGTGGCAAGAGAGTGCGCGCTTCTGTTCATGGACTATCCATGCGAATGTGCCAAGCTGAACAAAACCAAAACCAAAAAAAGAGTCAGAATTGATATGACGCGAGTAAGAAAGAGACAGACAGGCGTTCGTAAACAAAGCAGGCAGAGCGAAGTGGAAGCCTGCTGAGTGTTGGACTGTGGATTTGTCTCCTCAGCTGCTGGCTAAGTCTGTCATCTGTTCAGTGGTTGAATCAACATCTGGTGAAACGTGCGTAAGCACAAGCTCTCCGAGGAGGCAGCGAGGGAGAAGCTTACACACTCGACCGGGCGTCACAGACGTAACGCACACAAGAGCGAGAAGCAGCGAGGAAGCGATCTGCAGTCGATTCTGTCGGAAAGCCGTCGCATTGGTGTTTCCTGCATGAGAGCCATGCTGCGTATCAAAGGTCGACCGTTGGTCAGCACGTCACATTTACTGATCTTAACAGGCCACTCAACACACTACCAAAGATGGAGCCAGCATAAAATAACAATCCACAGATTACCACTTAAAATGAGCGTGCAGAGTGGTTCAGCCGGCCATCGCAGGCTATTCTCGATGCATCAAGCTGTCGCTCTGTTTCTGGGCCGTGGCAGGAGAGACCTCCTCTATATCAGCGCCCGTACGGGCTTTGTGGGAGACCTCCCCCTCCTGCAGTTCAAGTCAATTGTCAACATGATTCACGGAGACGTGAGCTACCTCCAGACCGGCTCCTCAATCTTCCCATCGGCCCTTGTAACCGTCATTTGTTTTCCTCACCGGCCAATTTCCATCCACGCTAACTAATTAAACCTGCCATGTTTTTGAGGAAGCTATTTTTCCCTCCTTTCCCCTCCCGGCTCAGATATGAGCAATACCCACATTTTTTTAATGGAGATATGGTGTCGTAACATTTAATGGTTGGGAACACGTTACGAGCGTGGCATCTCTCAAAGACACGCACCACTTATTGCCCCAATCATCTCGTGCCGCTCACCAACACCGGTACCACTTGATTAATGTGGCTGGCTTTTTATGAGCAGGTTTAAAGGCTCTGGATATCACGAGGCAGTTATAATACCCCAGGAAACTCCTCTAAAAACCAATGGGACGCTCACGCAATCAACGTAAGTGGTGGTAACCTTTTAAAGTTTAGCTGTCTAAGTTTATAATTGACTCCTCCGTACCACCACTGAAAGGAAATTAGGGTCCACTGAGCAATCAGCTGTTTCTTTATCCAGTGGCTCTGCTGCCCTGCTCGGCCCTGACCTGCCTGCAGACTGAGGGAAATGAACTGGCGGTGGCTGAAAGGCTGGAGAGAAGTGAAAAAGCAGCAGGTTTGATCCTCGCAGGGACCGGTATGTCCGTCTATGCTGCTTGAAGCTAAAAAGGTTTGTCGCCTGGAACCTCAACAACTTGAAGGTTCTTCAGGAGGAATTGTGAACAGTTCACGTGAAGTGAAGTCTGGCCATTACGACGCTTCACAACGCTCAGACGATGAGGAACCGTGTAGACCGTCAGGTTTGGACTCGTCAGTTAGGCCGGGTCGACGTACGCTCGTTACGTTCTTTTCTAAATGAACTTCCGTCTTTCCAGGAAGTTTAGGTTCAGGCAACAAAACCACGAACTTGACTAGCGCGTGACGACTGACGTGACGAAATGTCAACTTTTACTTTTAGTTGAGAACATAAGCAGAAACTAGCAAGCGTCAGCAACTAGTCCGTCTCCATGTAGATTCAGCAATGAGCTAAATGTTCACATTCCTGCAAAAAGCATCTTTTCCAACATATCCGTGATGTGCCGGAACAAAAGCCGAGGCGGAGTCTTCACGACTTTAAAGTTCAATGCGTTTCGTCATCCAGCAGGTTTCCTCTGACTAACGGCAGAAACTGCATCTCTGTTGGAGCCACTGATACAGGTGGAGTATCTCCACCTGTATCGTGCCGGCTGAGGGAGATGGTTCCTGATTTAGTCTGCACAATGAGGCTGAGTGATTTTCTCTGTGGAGCACGTCTTGCCTCTCTTAACCCAGCGAGGGGGGAACTCGCGGCCCTGCTCAGGAGATTGCCTCCTCTTTCCTGCTGCGATTGAGGCGATAACCACGAATGGATTCGGAGCACCGGGCGCATTTAGGAGGAGAAATCGTACTTCAACTCTATAATAAGCAGGGAATGCTGGAAAAACATGTAAACCCCGGCGCTATAAGGTATATTGATTTGAAATATATAAAAGACAGAGTAGAAACTCTTCACAGATAGCCTTGAAGGAAGTCTAATAAAGTAGCTCTCCTCCTTCACATGGTCCTGTACAAAACACTTGAACGAGCAGGATAAACAGCAGCTCTGCGAAGGACAACCCTGAAGCTATTTGATCATAAATCCATCAATGAGCAGCCACAAGAAACACGAACTGATGTGTACAAACGCTGCACAGCGTGATCCGTGCATACGCTTGCTTTTAGCTCACTCGTGGGCGGGGGGGGGGGGGGGGGGCAATCTCTGGCATTTGGCTACGAGCACACGTTTTCAGATGCTACTGAATACATGATCTGAGCAGAGACGTGATCTGAGCAGAGACGTGATCTGAGCAGAGACGTGATCTGAGCAGAGACGTGATCTGAGCAGAGACGTGATCTGAGCAGAGACGTGATCTGATCTGAGGCGTGATGAACATCCTGAGGAGGGCGGGAGAGCATCAGCCGGACCTCCAGAGGGGAGAGTTACTGGGTTGGAGTTGAGGGGCACACTGGGACTCCTTTTGACTCGATGATGGCTTCGTGCTCCTCACTTCATAAACACCCAGGAGTTTCTTTCATGGGCTTTAATCTCAGGGCTCTTTATGTTTAGGTTTTCTACAACGGCATATTAGGGCCATTGTAGGTAAAAAAAAGAATAATAATTACAGAGCCGGAGAAGAAAACGTCAAAGTTGCGAATTTACATTTGTGAAAAATAGTGATGTGCAAAAGTTTAGTTGATAAGCAGTGTTATCATGGTAAGGATGGAAGGTCCTTAAAGATACATACACGTTTCTTTCTGTGTACTTTAATAATCATAAATAAAAACTAATATCGTAGAAGTTCTTTGAATACTCAAACGCGAGTCTTTTATTTCCGCCCAGCTAAACCCAAAAACCAGCCATGACTCCAAACGAAGGCTTTCACGGGAGCGTGCCCGACTGTGCGAGTGTGAAGGAGAACAGAGGAACGGCTCGTGCTGAACCACAGATCACGGTGAGTTACGTCCCTCGCAGGTTTCTGGATCTCCTGCTGCTCCTGAGAATAAGCGTTTACGAGGATGGATGGATGGAGGAATCCGCTGCAGTATATCATACGTCAGCGTGGTGTTTAGAGCGGCGGTCAGGTTGATCCAACTTTGCAAAGTGAAAGAATATGGTTCCTTAAAAAAAAGAAACCACCTCTATTAACATCAACCATGTTTTTCACTAAGCTAGATGGAGCTTCTTAAATGGGCAGATCGGTCAAACACGAACAGAAGCAGGAGTGTCGTCGATGCAGGGCTTAGAGCTGGACGCACGGCCAGTGTGGCCAATTATTTTTTCTACTCCATGTCCACTTCTTTCCCTCTTACTTTTCACATGTACAAACACACTGATGAGTCCTGCTTCAAAGCGAAAAGTACTCTTCTCTCGTCTATTCAAAGCGCGTTGGAGGAAAGTTTCCCTGCTACTCTGTAAAAATGCTTCGGCATCGGAGGAGGAAACCAACCCGTGTTGGTCCTCGTAAGAAAGTGTGAAAATCAATGACGTTTAGATAAGCTCGCGATCAATCCCGACATCTGCTCTGCCTCCTCTTCAGCTCTTCTCTCTGCGGAGCACAACAAGAAGGAAAACAAGCCGAGTGCTTTGAGTGCGTGTGCATGCACGTGTCCGGGCAAGATGGAGAACACGGGGAAGCTAAGTATTGGGGAAGTTGCAAGCTGGGGAACACCGGCTCTAAATGATGCTGATATCACTCCTGAGGGCACGCGAGACGCTCAAAGTCTACGAGGAGAAAGTTTGCAGTTGTCAGATCTCACTGTGAGGGTGATGTACACAGGGATGGACGGAGGACGGACCAATCGATGCGTCCATCCTCTCTCTGCTGGCTGTCCAGCGCCCCACAGACCAGGATCAGAGAACTTATCGCCGCATTCTGCTCCCGAGCTTTCTTTTATCCATCGGCTCTCCCGTCAGTTTTGCTCCATTTCAGCGGTGCTGTGAAGGGATTGAGACCCAATATTCTCTCTCGCCCCACCTCACATGAGACATGACAGGAGGCGGAGGATTCTAACCCCTCTGCAGCAGAGTAAAGCCTCAAATTACCCGAGAGATTAGACGCGAACGTCAAAAAAGAACACAACAGGCCTCTCGGGGAAATACCTGGCGTGAAGAGATGCATGCGGGCCCTGTTGCCGGCAGCAGATGGCTTGTGGAATTACAAGTAATGAGGGATACTTGGTGCAGGCTGGACGATGGGCTCTGGGGTTAGGGTGAAGGATTGCAACCGGAGAGCTGGGCAGCGTACTCCCGTCTAATTCAGGAGGCTCAGGGAAACACGGAGCTACGCTTGTGGATGGGAGACGGCGTCTGTCCTTTTTAAACGCAGCTATTAAACGGCTGAGTGGTAGAGGAAGGTGGACAGAGGGCTACGTGTGAAGATGTCATCGCGGTCGGGCAGCAGCGGAGAGGCAGATGACACTACAGCTGTACTGTTACAGTGCGTCACTTTTCAGGTGTTTAGAAACAGACTGTTTAACAACAGAGCTGCTCATGGGGGCAGAATAAGTTATATTTAGAAAGTTTCCAAAGAATCAAACGACACAGATGGTTGGCAGGATGTCGCTAACTCGAGCTAGCACGCGATCGGATGAAAGGTGCAACAGTCGTCTCGCATCTTGTTGCGATGCGTCTGGAGTGTTTGTTGATGTATGCAGTATACACCTCACACTTAGAGTACGGCAGCAAGAGTGGGTTCATTGCAGGGTCTGGATCCTCCCTATTTATACAAAAATATATATTTGCATGAATATTGTTGATGTTACAGCAGCATGAAAAAGATAATAAGAGCTAATGATCTTTCGTTTTATAAAACCTTGATTATGTTCTGGCATCACAGATGTGTAATTCAGTGACCTTTCGCGTAGTCTTCAGCTACTTCCCATTGAAAATAATTGGCAGCGCTGGCGAAGCTCTGCATGTGGTGTCAGCTTGCCGAGGCAGCGCCTCAGGGAGGAGAGTAACGCCCCGTGGAGGCCGCAGCTTGTGTGGAATCCAGAGGTAATTTAGCCAGACGCTTTGGAGATAAGCTAGTTAGCCTTGCTGACCTTCCAAGATTATGCATTTCATTTATACCAGATTTCCTTCTGTACAAGAAGTCTTTTCTCCACTGACGTTTGAAGGAAAAGTTGCCTTCTTCACAATCTAACCTATACAGTACATATAAAGTTGCATCCAGGAGGCGGTTATCTTAGCTCATCATGAAGACACAGGGAACATAGAACACAGTGGGAAAAGGCTGTTCCAACTTGAACAAAGCCAGACTAATCAGTCTAGCAACTCCTCCTAAACTCCGACACGTTACTTCATAAAAAGTGTAAAAGAAGTTGCAAACACGGCGTCAGACTCACAGCTGTTGATGGGAACGGATTGCTTTAAAAAACACAGTGATGAACTAGTCACGAAGGAGAGAGTAGTAGACGTAGGAAGAAGAAAGTAGATGGCCCCCATGGGCCTCTGGTGGTGTCATTGCGTTGAAAGCCATCACTGTGCCAGCCCTCACTCCCTCTGGGCTCCATTACAGCCGACACCAGCTCCTGCTGCCCGGCCAGATACAAACATAATCCCTCTGTGCTATAGTGGAGCCAGGAGCTCGGGGCAGGGCGCATGTTTAACATCTCGATTCTTCTTATTCCGCTGTGTGTGTGTAGGGGGGGGGGGGGCGATCTTGGCAAAATCCTGCTCCAAGATCAACACAAGGTTGACGGCCATCTGGTCTACAGCACTGAAAATCCCCAAATGGCAAATGCCACCCACAGCCCGGGCTCGGCCTCCTAACAAACACAGCAGCAGGATCCAACAATCAGTCAGGCAGGCCGGCCCAACAGCAGACCACCAAACCAGAGATTACATCAAACAGACCATCCCTGTGTTTGGGAAGGTGGCACTTCTCTTTAAACACAGAGGTGATTGGCTTCGTGCTCCTTTTTTATTTCATTTATAGCAGCGTTTATCTGAGGGAGAAATAGACCTTGTGAAGGCCAGGAGGCTCAGTCATCCGAGGGGGGGGGGGGGCAGTCAAGGCTGTGCACCACGCAGCGCCGTGGTGGGTGGATGGTGGGTGGAATGGTGGGGGTGCTATTATCCTCCGTCGCTAACATGCCCTCTCTGGATCACCGTTTCTATGGGAGCCGCTGTAAATCATTTTTACTGCGATGGAAACATCTATTGTGATTGCCTGCCCTTCTATTGGCAAAATGTCATTGTCATAATAACAGCCGGGAGGGTTCGCGTCACAGTGATTATGAGTGCCACGCAGACGCAGCTAGGTGGGCAGCGCCGGATGATCTGAGGGGAGAACAACCTCAGGGGGAGGATGACTTTCATACAGCCGTTAACAGCTCGACTGGGAAGAGTTCTGTGTGGAAAGTTGAGAACAAACGGGAGGAACATCAACAGTGGCCCCGTGGTTACTTCCATTAAAAGGCCCTTCAAAGGTATTTTCTTCGTCAGCTTCTTTCTGGAAAAAAATAAACGGGATTCGACATGAACTGAACCAGACATGTGACTCAAGTCACAAGCAAGTCCCAAATCACACACACGTGTCAAAAGTGATATTGTATTTAAACTGAAAACACAAAACGAACACAGACGAGTCATTCCATTCGTCGTGTCTCAAGTCAAAACCGCGACTTTCTGTTATTTCACATTTCTGTCTTTATCGCTGGTTTAAAAACGGTCAAAGTTCCTTCGATGCCGATTTGTTTCGTTCACGGTTTTACTTTCTGCTCAGTTTGCTGGCGGTTGTACGGCTCCCGACCAAACTACGCTGCAGTAGAGTTTACGTCACTTCAAATACGCTTGATGACAGTCACCAAAGTAAATATTGGACCCATTTTTCACAAGCAACAACTCTCAGGAGAAAATGAACAGCGCTGCAACGCACTCTGAAGAGATCCGGCCTCTAAAGTCTGCCAGCGTCTTCGCTCACTCATTTTCGGTGATGCTAAACACGGCTGTTCGCTGCTTTTATCCACCCAACACCACATTCACAACACACACACGCTTTGTTTCGATATTGATTTTGTGATTATTGGTGAGATTGAGATGACCATGACCACGGAGTATACGTCTTCAGGTGGACGTTCCTGTCTGACTGAAGAGGTGAAAAGGTCGTCAGCTGAGATCAGGCCAATTTAGTCTGCAAACTGACATCTTACAGAGTATTCTAACACGTTTCCAAACTCTCCGAGCCTGCTCGGCGTTAGTATTCAGCACAGGATTAGGACGAAGCAATGCACAGTCAGTGTAAAGGTAATTACCGAAAAGCTATTATTTGCCTAAGTGCAGTGAGACGTATGAAACGGGCAAATCCTGTGAGCTGTATGCAAAGAGGGAGAAAATAGCCAGAGTTTTGAATCTGCAGCATGCAGGACACCAGCTGCCAGCGGCTTTTTGTAAACAACATCTTCCAGGAGCCGATATGTCAAACATTAGCATGCGGAGCAACTGGCTGCACAGAGGAATTCTGCCGTTTGGGAGCTGGGCCGTGTCGTCCTGAGTTACGGACGTGTCAGCTACGAGGGCGGCTTCCTGCTCACCCTCCGCTGCACCAAGACGTCTGTGCTTCTTCTCCGTCCGCCAGTCTGTACAGTCACACATCAGCTTCTTTACTTACACCTCCCCGGTTAGCTGTGCACAAGATCGATCCTCTGCTCGTTAGGCTAATTGCGTTCGTCACAGTGCCGCATGAGAACGCCTGCAGGGGAGGCTGACGGCCGTTTGTCATGTTGATGAATATGGAAGTAAACACTGAGGACCGAACATTATTGCAATGTTTTTAGGAATCTTTAAATCATTTATTCATATTTATGATTAACATATCGGTGCTTATGCACGTCCTATTTTGTCTTCGTGAGTAATGTGACTGATGAGTGATAAATATAGCTGCTGTGAAATTGTGACAAATAAATGACTCGTGTGTAGTTTGACGTGAACAGAAAGCAGACGTCACTCAAGGTCCACTTGCTCGCTTTTTGGAGCTTTCAAAAGGCTTTTAAAAAGCTCTGAATCTGGTATTTATAATTCTGTGTGCTGTATTAATCCAGCAATTTATGTGTGTACTCTATAGAGATACATTCATCTTTCTATGTATCCTTTTAAATGTATGCATACAGCCAGTCGAGGTGGTTTTTTAGCTGGATTTCCAGTATCGATACTTGTTGTTGCACAATAAGTCAAAAGGTAAAACTGAAAGAATTCGGCGATTAGTTGAACAATGTGTCAATCGTGATTTATCAAGAACAAATGCCAAATATTTGCTCTTTTCAATTGTGCTCAATTTGCTGCTTTTCTCAGCTTTATGTCATAAACTGAAAATATTAGTTATTTTTAACTAAAGAGAATAAATCAGCAATTTGAGGACTTTACTTTGGGCTCTGAGCACAGGCAGCGATGAAGCGATTGCTAAAAATAAAAAAAACGACTGTTTGCCGAGTCAATATCAAAAATAATTTTGGTTCTGCGACAGCTGCTGGTTGTGTAAACAACACACCTTTCCTGGCAGACCCAGGCTTTAGAAACCATGAAATCATTGTGGGAGTAATGAACAGCGGGACTCACTTTTTGATGGAGATGAATTACTGACAAAAACAACCAACAACAACAACAGCAGAGACACCAACTGACTACACGGCCTCATATCTGAAAGTCCAAGTCTCTGACAACAGAGATGGCAGCGCCTGCATTGGGCGAAGACACCAACACAAGCTGTCTGCAGGGAGCGAGGTGGACTTCAATCAGCTAAAAGGTGATAAAACACAATCTATTCAATCACTCACTTTCTCCCCGTCCTCTGGAAGAAAAGCTAAATACTAAATAAAAAGAAGCAGCAGTGAGTGCGGGGATGCATTCACACAAGAGAGTTAATGGGAAACTGCTTTCACAAGTCCTTTTCAAAAGAAGCCGGTCCTGTCCTCTGTTTATCCAGTACACGAAAACAAGCATCTGATTCTGTGGCGGAGAGGTAAAAGACTGTCAAATGAGCAAGTGCACTACGTCTGTTGAGCGCCATGCAAAGTAAACCAGCGAGAGAGCGACCATTAGCGCCGTCTGAGAGGCCATTAACACCTCCGACACCTCCGTGACCAGACCTCCGTCAGGGTCACGTAGGCTGCGATTACTCCACCCGCTCCACATCTCCTCCGGAAAAAAAACAGACACCGAGATGGAGAAACCGGCTTGGAGGGAGGAGAGGATGCAGCCTCTGCAAATGAGTTCGCGTCAGATTTCATGTCAGGCAGGTGTGAAATATGAACCGGGAAAATGAGTTGTCTGTGAAGATCACAACGGCCTGAAGGTAGATGTGGAGAGATCAGAGAAGCGTGTGATTTGTTAATGTGTGCGCGCACCGAAGATGAGTAAGCGAGCAGGTAAAGTGTCATTTCAAGCCATGCAGGCGGCGCCCCCCCCCCCCTCTCCCACTGGAGCAAGGTGTGAGGAATGGGAACAATAGCCGTTGAAGGCAGAGTAATACAAGCCCACTACACCGCGGCTCCCATGACGACGAGCCCTCGTACGCTCCAGGGACGGGTCAGCAACAGGAGACAGTCCGTCCTCCCCGGTGTTAACCTGACCACGGCGACGAGTGACGTCATGAAGGAGAACAGCAGCCTCCCGTTAACACACAGACACAACAAGTGAAAGTGACTTTTAGAGCCGTTTTCCCCCTTAGAAGGCCTGAGTCTGACACTACCTGTCAGACTTTGGTCGATATGGTTTTCTAAAAGGCCGAATGTTTCTGTAATGTCTCTTCCACCCGCTTCAGTCTGCATTGATTTATTCATAAAGCTCCACAAATCAATATTCATTCAATTAATCAAATGGCTACAGGCAATGTCAAGGTGTTGCTCGCAGCTGATTAGCCTGCTGAGAATTACCACCAAATAGTCGCTCTGCGCAACTTTTAGCAACTTTTTGGGGGGTTTTTGCACCACATTCCGTTTCCTTTTCCAGCGGCAGTATGAAATGGTTGTGCAGCAACAATAGAGAGCACTCACAATAGAGCACTCACAATAGAGAGCACTCGCAATAGAGAGCACTCGCAATAGAGAGCACTCGCAATAGAGAGCACTCGCAATAGAGAGCACTCGCAATAGAGAGCACTCGCAATAGGCTGCAGAAGATGAAAGGGGAGACCTGGATCTGCTTTTGGTTTTTGTGATGGAGCTCCTAAAGTATCCGCTTCTGCGTCTACTCCAACAGCAATGTTTCCAACATCTCAAACTGCATCACAGAACACAAAGCCGGGGTCAGACAACAATTAGTATGAAGGCTTAAGAATGCTCCGAGACCGAAACACAACTTCGCTACATGTTTCGCAACAAAACAAAAAAACGGACAGTTTGAATCATTTTAAGAACGACTGTAATCCACACTTAAAACTTTACCGGCAAACCCCGTTATCAGACATTTCTATGTCGATCGACTTCTGAAAGGGGTCACTTGTCGTGGTCAGTCGTATAAATAGCGACTGATTTAAATAAGACCAAACCAAAGCTAAAAACAAACTTGACATCATTCATCAGGTGGACACACGAACGCGACTCCAAAAGGATGATCGTGCTGCTCCATGTTTGCTTGCGCCAGAAACACGTCACGAGGCGATAACACGTCACGCTAAACGAGTTCACGTGTATTTAGTGTTTAGTACAGAGAAGAACTTATTAAAAGTTGGTTCAATAACAGACGTCTGGCATATTGCTTTGATGTAAGAACTTATTAGCAAACTAAATGTGTCATTGCATCTTATACAGATTGATTTCATGTCACACGATAATAGAAGCAAACTCATACAGACATGGATCTGTTGTGACCACAAACGTTTTTGGTCAAATATTGAGTGAGATATTATATTAACAGGTTTTCTTTTACTCTGCACCTGATGATAGATATCCACAGCGCAGCGCAGCGAGACAGCTCATTGAAGTCTTCAGTTTGAATCGAGTCTCACGATCTTGTTTTCCTGAAACCAGGTCAAAATGCCTCGCCAGTTGGCTGATATCCGAATGAATGAAACCATAATTGACTTAGTTTTGAAAGCATTTCCTTGTTATGAGCATTCCTAAACTGTAATAAATGGACTTTTAAAAAAAAACACCTACAATTAGTTTTAGAAGCCATTGAAATGATGAGATGGATGTTTTCCCACGCTGAGACACACTTCTTGTTCTTTGCTTTTTGTTGTGCACCAGTGGGTGATGCTGCCCGTCAAGAAAGAACTAAAGAGCACGAAAGAAAGGAAGCACAATGTTACAGACTCGCACAATGAGACGAAGGCAAACACGAGGAGCTTTCTGTCTCCGTGTGGATAATTACATTTCTAGCTTCCTCTGGCAGTTGCATCGCCTTAATGCTCCTAATTAATTTCATTATTTTTGGCCCTGGCTGTTGAGTGCAGATTAGTTCTCTCTTGAGTTGTGGGGATAAACACAGTAATTGCTTATTACTCTCAGAGCCCGCATTAGATTCTACTAAAGCCAACGAATTAGAAAATATCCAATCACCTTCAAAAAGAAATTCTGAATCTGCCGTTATCGTCTTGGCTTGTTTAAAATAGATGTATTTTTATACTCTTCACATGTATTCATAGAAACTTTACAAAACTCTGCTCATTCTCAGTGAAGTGAACGTTTTCCATTCAAGTCCTTGAGTCTTTATGGACCTGTACTATTATCAAGAAGACCTTCTTAGTCTGCAGCCTCTTTCACGGTTACATTTATACATCCTCTCCTCTGATCACTGCGCAGCAACAGGGATGACCAGTCTTGCTCAAGGGCACCTCGGTGGTTGTTAATCAGCAGCTTATCCCTGAGAACTTCTCAATAAACTTCATTCTGCAGCACTCAGACCACAACACTGGTTCTCCAACATCAGTCCAAATGGACGGATTACTGAGCAGGTCTACCAGGTACAGGGGCCTACAAATCTACAAATGTCTACAAATACACACAAAGAGACTCAAACCAACTACAAAGAGACGCAAAATTACAAAGTAACACAATATGACAACAGAGAGACAAAGAGACACAAATAAAGACACACAAAAGGACCACAAAGAGTAAAAAACAACTACAAAGAGACACAAAAAGAAATAAATCACCATAAAGAGACATAAAAAGATAAAAGCAACTGTAAAGAAAAACACAATTTTAACAAAGCGATACAGAAACATCTACAAAGAGACCCACACGGCTCGACCACTAAACTCTTTGTTTTGCTGCTCTGCAGGTCTGTGCCCAGGGAGCCATTAGTCTCATTATCCTCCCACTTCAACAATTAGCAGGTAAAATAGGTTTCTATGACGATTTCTTCATCAACACGTTCACCAGTTCCTTTAACTTCAGAGGGACGCTAATAGATCTCCGTGGCGAGTTCTTTCCCACATCATGACGATGGATTCTCTCTAAAGTCGCGTCAACATCCTTCTGGCTCCAGAACGAGCAGAATAACGAGCGTTTGTGCAATTTCAGAATTTCTAAAATTGATCACTGCCACTAGGAACTCGGGCTACCATCCGTACCGTCTGCCATAGCACCCGAGTATCTAACTTCACTCCACCTCACGGCTCGTTACGGGGTCACTGCTGCTCAAAGACAGCCACCCACTCATCCGTCAGCAGGAAATCTACCCGAGAAGCACATCGGAGGACAGGCTGTTATGAATAGATCACAACTCCTGGAACAAGATGTCGACACGGACGCCTCTTCCATCAGACGGGAGGAGACTGAGAGGGGAGGACTGTCTGACAACGCTTCTTTGTGTGGAGACAATTTCCAATGCGGCTCAGTGAGAAGATCTAGCAGAGAGGAGACAATGACCCTCCACAGACAGACAGAAAGACACACATCACTGCTGCAACGAGGGGAAACACATACACCAAGAACATGAGTGCATGCCTCCATGTGTGTCCCACGTGCGGTTCTGTTTGCTTGTTTTGGGGATCTGGGTGAACCCTTGAAAGGTTTCTTTCTAAATGATCTCACATCTACTCCTCCACCTTTATCGTTTCTGGACATGTTCTTCTAATCACCTGCAAGCTAATGAAGCTAACAGACGTAGCAACAGGCCCCTTTGACAACTACAAAAGCGTGTTCTTCTGACGGGCTGAGGAGCAACTGGCACATCAGCTTCACGCATCTCAACGTACAGATCAAATCCATTCCGCCTGTTTTCTTTACGTACGGACGCACGTGCGCGGCACGCGTCCCGAGAGCTGCAGAGCGCTTTGCAGCCCGACTGCATTGCTTCAGAGGAACAGGAGGAGTTCTCCCGGGACGCGGCAGCACGACTGCATTGCTTCAGAGGAACAGGAGGAGTTCTCCCGGGACGCGGCGGCACGACTGCATTGCTTCAGAGGAACAGGAGGAGTTCTCCCGGGACGCAGCAGCCCGACCACTGAAGGTAATCGGGTCAGACAGCTGCACATCAGCCGTGGATCACCTCCTTTGACACAGCCGTTGATCTCACTGGCAGCTCCAGCGCAGAGCCCATACCTGAACCTGCCAGGCATATCTGTGCACACTGCAGAGAGGGGGGAGGAGGGGGGCGGAGGGGGTGGGGGGGGGGGGGGGGTATGTTAGCAGGGGCAGTGACCCTTCTTGCTTCCCAGGTACACTTCACGCCTCACGAACTCTCCGTGCAGCACTCGCCTTTTGTTTCCCCAAAAGACATCCTCCAGTCTCGGCGTGTGCAGGATGGCAGGTTTGCGTCCTGCAGAATGCACCGAAGCAGGCACACACACACACACACACACACACACACACACACACACACACACACACACACACACACACACACACACACTCTAATATTCAACACCTCCTCTCCATCCATCCGTACGTTTCCTTGAGGAGGATTAAATTCATGGGGAAGACGGGAGGTCGGGCCCATTCATCGCACAGAAACGGATCACACGGAGAGAGCTGCCCCCCCCCCCGACTGGAACAAGACAAACACAAGGCCCGTAATTAAAGATGGAACAAAAGCGCTGTCAATCGTTCCTCCTCTCGTCTGCGCCGGCGTGTCGCCTTGCATTCCGGCACAAAGCTTAGTCTGGCGTGCTCCGTGCAGGAGGCCGCTTGCTCGGGTTCAGCCGTCCTCACGTCCAAAGAAAATAAAAGACTCCTCCTGCGGTCCGTCGAGAGAGGAAGCAGCACGGCGGCTTCGGTGCTCTTTTGTTTCCAGCCTCAAAATAGCAGCGATGGAGATAATGAAATCCTTCAACGCTCGCAGCGATTCATATTGCACGAGTGAGCCGGGCGGGAGTTGAAGCCTCGCTCAAGGACGCGTTGACGGGGCACGCGGACGTTGATGGACGTATGCAGGGTGCACAGGGAATTGAACCGGTGAGCAGATATGAGTTTTTGCTTCAAACATTCGCTCCGAGCCGGAGCTGCTCCGGAGGCGGGAATAATCTCAATGATGAAGTTAAACCTCAGTGGGCAGAGACAAATAACTGCAGAGTTCCAGAGCAGAACGTTGGTCAACAGGATGATTTCATGTCCTTAGTAACTTCTCATGCGTCCACATGGGAAAAGTGGATATTTGAGATTTTATTGCATGCACTTTGCTCTGTCAATAAATATCTTAGGTGTTCTTGAGAAACATGAGCTGTTGAGTACTTTTTAAACAAGCTGGACATGAAAATGTGAACATCAACAAATATTAAAGGATATCGATACGGAGCTGGAAAGCAGTATTTCACCGTCTCGAGTCTGTTGCACCTCTGACCGAACTCAACGGATAGTCTGTTTAGTACAATTTAAATCGTACTTCTGTAGGTTTAGATGAACAAGCTGCTGAGATCTGGAGGACGGCATCGCTAAAAAGAAGTCAAACGAGACAGTGAGGCGATCAAACAGCGATGAATAACCACCTTTAAGGCGTCGCGACTGCATCTCAAACATCGGAACGCCTCCCCTGTGGTAGCTCCCGCCACAGTTGGCGTCTCCGGGGCCACATTGGGTGAATCGAGGTGTCACATTATCCTGTTTTGTGCACGGAATGAATTCCTGATTTAATTCCCCGCAGTTAATGCCCAGATCAGTCCCAGAAGTGTCACATCATCAAAAACCCATTCGCAGCAGCAGCAGTGATGGCAGTTAATTCTGACTTTCGGAGCGCTGGCCCCGCTTTCTTCTACTTCCGTCAATACCGAGTGTTTCCACATTCTTGGGATTGTTTTTTTTTTTGTCAGCTCCGTAAATGAGGTATTAAAATCCAACGTCGCTCTCCGCGGCTGTCTATCGAGCACACAAATGACTCTTTTACGAAATAACTGATGCAGAAGCCTCCGGATTTCGGCAGCCCAGAACGCTGCTTCACCGTTGGGGCTGAGCACAGCGCGGAGTCATTAGAGCAGTCAGAGAGAGAGATGATCTCAGATCAGTCTGTCACCAACCCCTGGGCTGCAACCCCAGCGTAGCGTTAATGGGGACATTATCAAATCAGCTCGACAAACAGGTGCCAGGTTGTACTCTGAATCAAGCAGCCACTTACCTCTATGTTTCACCCTGCTCTCCTCTCTCTCTACCAGCAACATTACAATTAGATTACGTTTAGATCAGATACAAGATCAGAATACTTCAATTCCACTTGTGATTAATTAAATATCTCATATCAGATTTCTGCAGTAAGACAAGGACGATTTTAAGAGCAGAGACCCTTCGGTTCTGACAAGTGACATCATGTGTTAAAGCTGCATTCTCTCTAGTGTCCACCAGGGGGCGACTCCTCTGGTCGTATAGAAGTCTATGAGAAAATGACTCTACTTCTCTCTTGATTTATTACCTCAGTAAACATTGTAAACATGAGTTTATGTCTCAATCTCTAGTTTCAAGTCTTCTTCAATACAGCATGATGTTCATTTAGTACATTATGGTCCATTTAGAGTCACACAGACCATAAAGCAGGGGATGCTTTAGGGCGGGGCTACACGCTGATTGACAGGTCTCTACAGCGACATGTTTTTTATAACCTCCATCTTGTTGTCCCTCCTCCATCATGTGCTCATACTGGACATTTAATTGAAGGCACAGAGACCGGCTAACAGCTTACAGAGCCACACGCATACAATAAACAGCCTTTATCATTGCGAAGCCACCGAGTCTTCAACGTAGTCGCTGTAAGTGCACAGATGGGGAGGTCGTGCTATCTGGTAAAAGGGTTCACAGTCCACATTCCAAGATGTTTTGACCTCCATGTAGCCTGTTTGAATGAAACCAGCAAAGCAAAGGTTTTGGGGGATGGAAGACCTTCTGAGATGATTGGGTCCTTTGAAGCTTTTAGTTGCCAGGTGACAGAGAAAGACATTTCCCACCCTGCACTACTCAACCGAGCATGCTGTGGCAGACCTCGTGAGCAGGACTCCAGATGGAAGGACTTTATAACTATCCTTTTTTTCATGCACCAGCAGTTAACGAGTAATTGGCCACGATTGGTCAACGGCATCATCTACAGTGCAGCACAAGTTATAAAAGATCACTCTCATGGAGTAAACACAGCGTCCTCTCCTCCAACTCCTGTTTCCTTTCCTCTGTTTACATTTCTCGTGTTTATGGAGTTGGAACAGAAAATGGAAACTTGTTCACGCGCGTAGGGAGGGAACCGGTTCTTTCCGCTGTGTTGAGCCAGGTTTGTTGGGAGGCGAGCGGCGGACGCTGAACTATTTCCTTCCTCTGATCGCTGGAGCAGTGTGGAACTACAAACACACAGAGAGCAGCAAAGGAGACATTTATCCTGCGAGTGTTTGTTTCTGGTTCGACGTGGCTGCCTGTGCATACCCCCCCCCCCCCCCCGCATACCAAACGTGTAATGGAGCGCTCCCTCTACGTGTTCTATTGACTCCAGGTAGTGGGGTTAGACACTGAGGCTTCAAACCTGCTGATATGAGACGCGTGCACTCGCATAGTGAGTCTTTTTAACCCCTTAAAGTTTTGTTTAATTAAGGGTTTTTTCAGTTAAGAGTTCAAATACAAATGAAAAACAACATCCTATTCTTTTTTCCACATTCCTTTCTGTTGCCTCCATGTAAATAATGAATCCGATCGCAGACAGACTGCATTCATAATTCAGGTGTTTCATGTTCTGTGTGCAGGTTTGTGTTTTTAACTCACGACGTATGCGCCCGCGCCTTAATTACTACTTCAAAAGTTACTTTCGTCTTCACATTCAGCGACGCGGACAAGGTTACGGGGACGGAGCCGAGAGAGTCGGGGTTATGGGGAGTGACAGAACAGAAGGGGGGGGTAAGCCTGGGGTTTGCGGTCCTGCTGCTCCGAGGCCCCACGTCTCCTCAGCTCCTGTCAGCTCATCAAGGCCAAGTCCCTGCCTGCCCCCCCCGCCGGAATACCGCATCGAACGGCCCGGGAAGCCTTTTATCCCGAACAGAATGCCGCCTCTCGTCACAGCGGAGGCTCTGCAGCGAGCGTGGGATGGCAAAGTTTAACACGGCGGAGTGAAAGCCAATACCCTGCCGAGGTGCCGTAGCTCAGACACAAGAGGGGGGGGGGGGGGGGGGGGGAAGGTCACCAGGATCTTGAAAAAAAGACACCGCTAAGACAGCGGCACGCAAAAAGCAAGGAGACGCCAGATGATGCCGGGCAGGCAGTTTAATGTCACGGTTCACTCTTTCAACCCTGTGCCAATTCCAATGTCTCACAATTAAGGCCAAACATCTTGTTTTTTTTTGTCTTTTCCACCAATTACTGTAAAGGTTACCGCTGCAGTTGTGAACTTGGCTTGTGTGCACGACTCCTGCTTCCACATGTGGGCTACATCGCCCCTCAACAACAAGAGACAAGAACTTCCTCAGTCTCATTTTCCCCGCTTTGTGCGTCAACCTGGAGCCAAAAATCAGACATGAAAAGGCTCGACTGCGCACCCCAAAGACACAGAAGAGCTCTTTGTACTCGCTGCTTCTTCTGCTCCATGTCATTTTTAATCTCGGGGCAGAAGGGAAGAGAACTGCTCCTCTCATCTGAGATGACATGGAGGCTTTGCTCTTCTCTCTCTCTCTCTCTGGCGCTCGCTCTCATCTTGTTCTTCTGAAAACGTAACCCTCTTTCATGCTTTCCCCGAGTGGTCGTTGTGGTGGCAAAGTGGCGCACTCGATGAGGCGGCTGAATTTTGTTGAGGTCATTCCGTCTGATGGCTGTCGCCTGACGAGCCGAGGGTAAAGAACGGCCTGGAATACCGTCCTGGGCCGTGGTTTTCGTCGAGTGCGGCTGAAACCTAGCTTTTGTCATTATTTTTAATTGCCTATTGGACGCACAGCACTTTTAAGAGCTTATTTAACTTTCAATCTTGGGGAGAGTCGTCGGGAGTGTTTATTCAGTGGAGGATCCTCTCGTTTAAAAGACCTTTGAAACGTCGCCCATAACTCTGGTGAATGGCTGTCCATTCTGCTGCTGACACAACAGAACCAATCCAACGTTTTTTAAGTGCTACTGAAGTTGGTATTTTCATCAGATTTCAGGCAGATTGATCGAACACGTGTAGTGTTAGTGACAGCTTAGGGAGTGCATCTTCAGTAGGGGGGGCTGTACTCTTGAAGCCAACAGGGGAAGTTTGCGCCGCTCCAGATAAATAAATAAAAAGATATCGTGGGTCATGAGAGGATGAAAACATGTCTTTATATGAACAGAATTACCTCTATATACTTGATAACTCCTCTGCCAGAGCCGGCTGATACTTAAGTCACAAATGACTGCTGAAGGGGAGACGGGTGGTAACAAAATGGTAATTAAGAGGAAATGTGACTCTTAACAACCATGAAATCTGCTTTTCCTAATGAAAGACCTGAGCAGCGTGTCGGCCACAGAAAAAGGTACTCTGAGGTGACGGAACAAGTGGTGGCCTTTGCAGACCTCCAGCCCTCAACCTTTAGAGGAGGCGTTCTCGATCCGATGCGTGAAAGCACCGTGTCCCTACGACATCCTGCAAATTATCACCAAACCAAAGTCCAGCAACATGCAGAACGCAACTGTATCCAATCTGTTCCTACGGCGGATCTGGGCCTTTGTGAAGGGACCCCGAGGGACTTGTTTTGCACACGTCTACTACCGTAGCAGACTTTAAAAAAGGCCCCTTTCCACGAGCCCTATAGGTTCAATTTGTTCTGCCAATTATTGTCCTCCGCTCTGCCACAGTGATGGGAGGTGTTTCTCAATGGGCCTGAATGCCACCCTCTCAGCGGCCCGCCCCGACAAAGAGGGAGCCCCTTGCCTTTATTTTTTCTGGAGGTCCAGTCAAGCATTCGCTGACAGATTGGCTGGGGCGCTAACCAGTCAGGTCTTCAAAGAGACACAGACGGTGGTGGGGGTGGGCAGCGGGGAGGGAGTGCTCGTGGTGAAGAAGAATGACCTGCCAAATGAGAGAGAAGACATATTGAAAGGGAGAAAGTGGACGAAAGAAAGAAACATATTGAACCGATGGAGAGGTACAACCTTTTGACCATCTGGCTCGGTGGGCAACAACAGCCTTCGTCTGTATTTTTAGAGTCTGGAATTTTTAGTCTGGAAACTCAAGTCTGCTCGCTGATATCTGGAGCTCCATCATTTTATTTTGTCTTTAAATGTAGTATGAAAGCAGCTCAGACGATGCAATGAAAATACAAAAGTAAGAACCCGAGCAGCAACCTAGACACTTCTCTGTGTGTAATATATTCTGATTTCTGTTTAACCACGGTTGAGTACATCCCCGATATGATTTCACTTCCTCAGTCCTTCTCCTCCCGAGGAGGAATATGCAGGAGACTCGACTCTTTTTGCTGCATTAATTCCATGATTGCTGAAATGAAACACTGCTATTTCCTCGCACGGTGCTGAACAGGGATCAGATCTCCGCGACCACGACTAATCTCCCGCTGCGCTCGTTCTGTGGGGGTATTGGCGTGCGCCTAATTTTTCTCGATCTTTTTATTTTTTTTTCGGGGCAATTTGGAAAACTAATTGTTTCGACTCCGACCGGGCAAACGTGTGGAATATAATGCAGTTTAAAGCTCCGTCTGTTATGCCCACGGATCCCTCTACGAACCCGGCCGACTCATTCAAATGCATTAGGGGCAGGTAGGCTGCCGTGAGAGGGAAGGTGATTTCCACCACCACCTCCACCATCATGAGTGTTCTCCATCGCTGGTCAGTGATCCAAGGACCCTGCACTCAGCCGTCACACACTGCCGGGTTTCTCCACAAAATGCTTTTGTGGTGCGTGCAGAAGCATTTCCCTCCATTGCTTACCATCTACCACCGCATGCTTCCCTGTCCTCATTCCTCCATCCCTTTGCTTGCCTGATTTCCCTCCACCCCCCTTCCTCTCGCTGTAACTTCACCCCCATTCCTGCTGTCAATCCACCCCCCTACGACTCTCTTCCCTCCACCTCTTCTCCGTCCCTTTGCTCCTTTCCCAATGCTTGCGGGCTGTGGATGGCTGGATCACACTGGAGCCGGGGGGGGAGGCCGACCCACTGATTGTAAAGAGAGGGACAATTGGTCCTTTAGTCTGATTGGGTCCCAAGATAGGCAACACCCGGGATGAGTGTGCGCAGACCGCTATGAGAGGCAGCTACACACACACACACACACACACACTTGTGTATAGGTGGAACGAGGGGGAAACTTTACAAAGAGGACGGTTAGAGAGAGCGTGGACTCAAGGTGACTTTAGGGAAACTGAGGCACTGCAGGGAGCAGCTCTCACAACTTTTACAAGGGAACATTTAGGGAGCGTGCAGGGAAAAGAAGAACAAAGATAAGAGAAGAAAAAACTGCATTTTTCCACACAGGAGGAGGACCGGAGGAAGAGGAATAAAGTTGAAAGGTATGAATCTTTGCTGGAAGAAACTTGACTTCCACCGGGCATGTTTAGAAACGGCAATAATACTTTAAATGGTGATTTAAATGATTTAAGGGCGACTGGGGATTTGTCAGCTGTAACCGAGTGCTGAAACCCGGAGTGGAGATGGAGAGTGCTGAGATGAATGAGACGCGAGGTGACTGAAACAATGTTTACAGGAACAAATATATATATATATCTATATATATATATATATAGATATATATATATGTTGTGTCAAAAAGTAGGTCACGTGAATATTTGGATTGCGTTGCCTCAGCCGGGGGTCTGGTCGCACATTAAGAAAATAACTTTTGTGAACAGGAGCTCAAGACTCCAAAGCGTGGCTCCAATTCTCAGCACGTCTGCACTGTCGCTCCTTCAAACAAGTCACGCTGAAGGAGAGGAATGTCCATCTGCTTTTCATGGACCTCTGCTTGGCATTCAGACCTCATTCCCCCAGCCAAGGTTCTCGTTTCTGAGAACCCGAAACAGAAAATCCATTACGCTATCGCCGGTCTTGTAAGCTCCAGCCGACAGATAAGACACGGCATCGCCGGGGACAGAGAGACTTTTCTGGCCATTATCGGTGTCAGCGAGAGGCGGCGGAGAATCCGTCTGAAAGATGAGCGTCTCCGCATGAGCAACACCTTTCAGGTTTGCTGTATGACATGAAATATCACGGCATTCCAACACAGGGAAATGGTCCAAGAGGAGATTACTCTCCAGCTGCAAGAGCATCCAAATCAAGAGCATCCAAATCAAGAGCATCCAAATCAAGAGCATCCATATTAATTTGAAAGGATCCGTCCCCAGGACACCGCTGGTTTTTTTTAATTGCGGCGGAGTGACACTGATTGCAAACTTTTCCAGATGACGCTCATGCGCGGTGACATCGCTTCCATGCACCAGTGGCTGGGACGAATGCCAGTTTGTGTGATTTAATTTCCCCGTAAATGACAGGGCTCCTTTTATGGCCCTCCACCGAGCAATGAATGAACTAAACGTGCATCGGGGAGGGAAGAGGGAGTCCAAGACGAGAAACGATTCAGGAAGAGAGGTGGGGGGGGGGGGGGGGGGTCTAAAAATAGTTTGAATTATACACAGAAAAGACAAATAAGAGGCGGGATAACACACAGGCTGCAGAAATAGAGGTTAGCACACACACACACACATATACGCCTGCTGTGCAACCACAGAGAACTCATATTCATACTCACACACAAACTGTGTGATCTTGAGAGAGTGTGGCCAGAATACACACACACACACACACACACTCACACACACACACACACACACACACACACCTCTGAGTTGCTTTGAAGGCCATCTGAGGGAACAGCATCCCTGTAAAGACCCTTTGCTTCACAAAACAGATGACCCGGTCACAAAACTCCCCGGAGGCCATATTGGGGGGGGGGGGGGGGGGGGGGGGGCTGCTTATTAAAAGTTACTGCAGAATTTAATTACGTGTAAATAAAGACTCAGAAAGTGAACTTGGTGGAGGATTGCGGCGTCACGCTACCGGTATATATGAGAAACCACTTCTCGATTTCTTGCGCCGCCGCCCGCGCGGCTCATTGTGCTCGGCTTACTGAAAGGCTCTTTGTCATGCCGGTGCTTCTGCATCTTTAAAAATACATTTTCTAAAAAAGAAACGCCATCGATGCCGCCTCTCGTCAGAGATGTGCAGAGCCTTCGCGGTGGCATCCACCGTGCAGAATCAATTGCGGTGAACAAATTGGCCGTGACGTTCTGGCCCGCGAGGGTGGGTGGACCCTTTTCCATGAGTCCACCCAGTTTTTAAAAAAAGGACCTTCTTTCACAGTCTGGGAGGCCTCTTTCTGTTTCAGAGCCGAGGTGAGCGCAGCACAGACATGGCCACTGTGAAATCAGCACTTCATGCTTCACATGGCACTTAAACAGGGCCAGCCCACACACTGAGCTGGTACCCTCACTCTGAATGAGACCAACAGGTCTGGGTGAGCTTCTTGATCACATTAAGGCCGGAACTAATGATTATTTTCCAGACTTTTGCTGATCAAGTAATTATATGGTTGATTAAAATGTGATTGACATCTTTTTTTTTGTCCGATAAACTGTCCCAAAACCCAAACATATAAAGTTTACTGTCACATAAATATAAGAAAAGCCACAAATGCTGACGTTTGAGGAGCTGAAAGCAGGAAATGTGCTTGATTTTTGATTTTAAAATGAACAATTAGAGTTATCAAAACAAAGTTGCATTTCTGATCAATTCGCCATTTTCTTCAGCTCTAGATTGCAGTTTATGTTAAAAACACAAATCTATAATTAGAGACAAAGCATCCGATCCAAACTCTGCGTCTAACCTTTAACAGCAGTGCTCGAGGTCGGCCGTGGTCTCAAGACCACATTTTGAAGGTTTCGGGTCTCAGACGCAGCGGCCTCGGACCACAGCTGCACTGAAGGTCACTAAGCTGCCTGTGCATTGTCCGATTCATCCGATGGCTCAAAGGGCAACACGTAAAGTTCGCCACCTTTTGATGATTCTGTCGAAACACTTCTCATGGTACTTATACTGACACACACACACACACACACACACTCAGTGTATATGGTGCTGCCAGAAGTGAATGAAGAGGAATCTTTTCTTTTCTGTGGGCATCTTTGTGTGAATGTGGATCTTTCAGGTTCATTTCAGCAGTGACTCTGGTCATGCAGAGTGGGACTCTGGTCCTGACGTAGTCTCAACCCCTCAAAGTCTTTGTCTTGTCTGTTTTGATGCCCCCCCCCCCCCGGTCTTGGCTTATGTGGTCTTGACTACAACTCTGTTTAACACATGACAGTCTGTCGCCTTTATTCACTGAACGGGATTAAAATGCAGTCGTTCTGGTCATTACGACGCAGTAATCTCAACATCTGACTGCCGGTCAGCGTTGCTTCACCTCTGTCCGGTCGGAGCGGCGTCGTGCAGTCTGTGCTGTCGGATCGCACGTCAGCGGAGCAGCAGGTGGGTTTGGAGTGAAATGATGAGACAGTGTGGCTCGTCATTCTTCCTCCAGCTGCTCCCCGCCGTCAATCACTCTCTCCTGCTCCACAAAAACACATTTTCCTCTCAGGGGTTTCAAAAACAAACAAATCAAAGTCAGACGTTCCATTTCATTTTGAGTTAACGTCCTCTTTCACAGAAAAACACGAAATATTGTGTCTCTTGGATACAAAGACAGATTTTCAGCCACGGTGGGAAAATACCTCAAGTGTTCGACTTAAGCTTCGTCATGTGACTGCTCCTCCACCCGCCACCTCGCTCCTCATCCCCTTCATCCTCCCGTCCATTCACAGCTTGTACGCTAAACGCGCCAGCTGCTCCCCCCCCCCCTTTTTAAACAAGTAAAAATACGATGCGCGAGAGGGATGTGTGAAATGTTTTGCCAGCACAATTGCGTTGCATGTCACCTCATTAAAGATGACAAAAATGGAGCGAAATGCGAGCGGTGACCTTTGGGGGGGGGGGGGGGGGGGGAGGCCGAGGGGTTTGTGAGCGAAGATCAGGGAGCTAATTTCACTTCATAATGGCAACCGGGCGGCTTGAATGGACCGAAAAGACGGGGTCAAGTGTCACCCTTCCTGCCAGGCAACACACACACACACACACACACACACACACACACACACACACACACACACACACACACACACACACACACACACACACACACACACACACACACACACACACACACACACACACACACACACACACACACACACACACACACACACACACACACACACACACACACACACACACACACACACACACACACACACACACACACACTCTCTTGGCCCAGCCTCCCACTGACAATGCGGCCACGCCCCCCACCCTTCCCTCCCTTTTGTGCCGCTTCAACAATGATTAACTGAGTTTGGCGATTCAGAGAGTCTGCAGCAGCACAATGCACTCTCTTACAAAACATAATGGAGTCAGCCCGCGAGTCAAACTGTCTCTTTTCTTCTTCTGCCGTTTGTTTTTTTTGTATTTCCAGCCCAGAAGCTCTCCTCCTCCCTCTGCTAACAGCCCTTTCTGCTCTTCTTCTGCCGCTCTCTCCCGCCCTCTTTCTGCCTTTTCACCGTAAATCTGCCTATTTTCCCCACAAGCTAGTTAATGCAGGAGGAGCCGGCAGATGCGGCCGTCCTCCTAAACACATTAAGAAACAAGATGCCAAACCCCAAACAAAAGCATCTCCTGAAAGACATCGATAGAATTGACAGGCTGATCTGAGCGAGTCCCGTCACGTTCATTTTAAAAAGAGCGACACAGACAGGAGAGATAAGGAGTTATTAAAAGGCATGAAATCAAACAAGAAGCCTGAGCCATTGAGCCGGAAGAAGACGTATGGTGCACTTGTAAAGAGCGGGGTGCAGCGCTGAAGGGAACTTGTAGAACACGGTGCGAGTAAAGCCGAGCAAGAGGTGTGAACAGAAACACGACGACCTGAGAACATCACACCCCCGGGCCCTTTACAGGAGGTGTGAAGGAGCGCCTCTCCTCGTGACAGGAGGAAGAGGGCGCGAAGGTGAAGACCTCTTTTTCAAAGCGTGCCATCGTTTCTGTTTTGCTCCTGCGGGCTCCAGGAAGTCGTTACGTTTCCATTTCAAAAAGGTTTTATGGGAATTTCTGCAACAGGAATCGTGTTCACAGCTACAGAGGCATACGATATATGCATACGTTTAGTTCCTTTCTTTAATTGTCAGTACATTTAATAATAAACTAAATAATTGAGACGGCCATACTTTTTTCCGGCGGTGTGAATTTCGTTTGGTTTGTCACCATTTCAAAAGTAATGACAATAGTTTCATTTTATTTTTTTGTATAAGTTGAAAACAACACGAATGAAGACAACGTATCGTGGTTGAAATAGTCACAACACATGACTCCCTGTATGAACACAGTGCGTTACACACCTTGGCATCCCGTCTCCTCCTTTATATTTACTGTACGTCTCAGCGGCAGCGTGATGAGTGTTCTGTTGTGTACCTACTGTCCCCTTCCACACATGTCCTTCCTCTCCTCCTCCACCCGGCTCATAATGAACTCCGTAGTAGAGGGCTAATCTGGAGGCAGGAGGAAAGACTGTGAACACGTCTTCATCTGCCGGCCTCCCACAGAGCAGCACACACCGGGGCACCACAAAAGAACCACAGCGTCCAAAAGGACATAAACACGAGACTAATCCGTCTTCTTCTTTTCTCTTCCAGGACGGCGACAGTAGCCAGAAAAAAAAGAACCAGGAAACAACGGCACTCGTGCAGAAAGAGGATTTTCAAATACGACTGTGCTCAACAATGGGAGGCCGGAATCCTCCAGCAGTTGCCAGCGGCTTGCTCCCCGTGGTCCTCTGCATCTTGACCCTCCTGCCCCACGGCCTTGTGGGTGAGCCAGCTGAGGAGGGAACCGCTGGCAGCTCAGCGCCGCTGCAGAGGGTGAAGAGGGGCTGGGTGTGGAACCAGTTCTTCGTCCTGGAGGAGTACACCGGACTGGAACCGCTTTATATCGGAAAGGTCAGTGTTGCCTACATGGCGTACGGTCAGAACGAGCACTCTGCGGTTTAACCTGAGGAATGCAAAGGGATCTTTTGTGCGTGACCTTTCCCCTTTGGTGTACGTAGTTATTTTTTAAAGAGATCTCAACCACGGCAAACTACAGAGCGGAGCTGCAGAAGAGAAGATCGTGAGTGGGCAGAGGGGGAACTTCAGCCACTACACACACAAAACAAATCCCAACGTAATCCCAGGATGCACTGCGTCCATGAAACAGCCTCTCTGTCCACTTTGAACCGGAGCCAGACAGCAGAGATCGAGTTCATGGACTCGAAGCGAGGCTTCCCTCAGTCGTTCCTCTGAGAGGACGAGGGAGACTCGCACAGCAGCACTTTGATCGCTCAGTCGCCGAAGTGAATTGAACATTTGATCAATAGTTGTAAGGCCAGTCATCATCGAGGGAGACAGCAGTCCTGCAAACTGCCGTGAAAATTGCCGTTACGTCACTTCAAACAAGACAAAGTGGTCCTGTGTGCGCAGTGTTTGAGCCAGAGAGCGACGCCATAAACATCCTTCCATTTAATATACATCTCACTCTCTTCAGTCGTGGAAAACTGACTGACATTTATTCACAAAACTATTCATAATAAAGCGAGTCATTTGGTCCCGTTTTCAAGCTATTTATGAACTTTAAACTCGACGGATGACACATTTCAGCATTGGTGAAACAATACGGTGCTTTGTTGATGACCTTATTTTTACCATTTGATCATCACAATCAAAATGTTCTCGATCCCCCGAGGTGAATTTACCACCGCGGCAAAAAGCACTTCAGAACCAAAAGTTCGTCTTTTTGTGAGGGTAAATATATTTCATCTTCTAAAGATAAATCAATTTAAAATTCTCATCATTGTATGAATGTTTTGCCATTCATCAATGGGTTGATTTCATTCCGCTCTGCCAGCGTGACGGCAGTGAGGACTCGTCGTATGCAGAGACCCTTAAAGCACAACGTGAGGAGTGATTGCACATCAACAGGCTGGCGTTTACACTTTCAGGCCACAAAAGACCTCTGATTGCTCTGCAGGGCACGTGGCAACACACGGGCTGTGAGCTGTGATTGGATGGCTCCTTACAGCTACAGCATTAATGTACACACACAAACACAGCACCATGCTGACTTAGATTGTTTTGTACTTTTGCACAAAAACATTAATTGAAAAGGATTTTAACTTTGAAATAGAAAATCTGGGTTGTAGCTTGTTGAATGATTATAAATGTCGTGTGGCACATTTTCGTCGTCGTGTTGGCTCTGAACCTGTTTACTGCTAAACTACGTCCACATACAACTAAACTGCATTCATGGTTTTTTTGGAAACAAAAGTGACGAGAGGATGGATCCAAGTGGAAACAAATGCAGAATAAAACGTTGTAGATGACAGAAAATGTTACAATTAACTTTCATGAAGTGAAAACTCGATGCGAAAGGTTTAAAAACAGACAACTCTCAGACCGGACAACGCTGTGGTAGCAACCTGTCAATCACTGTGTAGCCCCGCCCCTAAAGCATCCCCTGCTTCATGGTCTGTGTGACTCTAAATGGACCATAATGTACTAAATGCAGTCGTGATTTTTCTTTTTACCGGGAGTTTGGGCACAGATTTAAACATCGTTAGTCGTCCATGCTACAAAACCCTTGAGCCGTCTCTAAAACAACACATAGAAAGTGGATATTTTCCTTGAGAATATGCTTTGCGGAATAAAACGTTTTTTCTCCACAGCTCCACTCAGATATGGATAAAGGCGACGGCTCCATTAAGTACATCCTGATGGGCGAGGGCGCGGGCACCACCTTCACCATCGACGACGGCACGGGGGACATCCACGCCATCCAGAGGCTGGACCGCGAGGTGAAAGCCCAGTACGCCCTTCGCGCCCAGGCCCGCAACCGCCTGACGGACCGGCCTCTGGAGCCCGAGTCGCAGTTCATCGTGAAGATCCAGGACATCAACGACAACGAGCCCACGTTTCTGGACGGGCCCTACGAGGCGTCTGTGCCCGAAATGTCCAAAATAGGTGAGCAGGCGTGGGGGAGGCATAAAGAGGAGGCAGAAACTAAACTGCCTGTGTGTGTGTGTGTGTGTGTGTGTGTGTGTGTGTGTGTGTGTGTGTGTGTGTGTGTGTGTGTGTGTGTGTGTGTGTGTGTGTGTGTGTGTGGCTGCAGCAGTCGGTGAACAACACCAAAGTACATAACAGCCCTGCAGAGTTATTGTTTGTTCTATCAGGCTGCTCCAATCTGCTTCATTCACGATTCATAAACCAACGTTTTGTGGTTACTTTGAAGTAGCTGATGGAACAATACTCCACCCTCCATATTATCTCTTTTGAGTCACATGTTGATCATTTTCCTCCTCTTCATCTACAACCCAGGAACATCTGTGATCCAGCTGACCGCCACAGACGCCGACGACCCCACGTACGGCAACAGCGCTCGCGTGGTCTACAGCATCGTGGAGGGCCAGCCTTACTTCTCAGTGGACGCCAAGACCGGTACGACCTCTCCATCCGTAACCACGGCGTCCGTGCCTTTCGATGCATTACATTTAGACGCCGATTGATTTCACGATTCACCTTCAGCCACTTTACGAGCTCCACGTGAACTACCACCACCACTGACGGTTAACACTCTGCTGACAGCCGCTGCTCATTCACAGCCTCGTTTCTAACACCGTCATTGCCACGGCGGTGAGATTTTAGCAGTCCACACTTTGACGGTCCTCGTGTATTTCACCGGCTCTGAATGTGGGAAGCTCAGCGTGGCTCCCGTTGTTGCTACGAGACGAGCGAACACTTCGTCTGAAACACGGCAACTAGCAATAACTCAAACTCCTGGCACTCGACATAGAAATAAAAACAATGTGTGCCAAACTTCTTTGATGGAAATGAGGACAGAATGAGACAGACGGGCTCTCGTAGTGAAGTGATTCAAGAAACTGCTCAGAGGTTCAATCGCCTGAAGATCCGTTTGGCTTCATAGTAACGATGATGGAGGACTACAAACCAAATATGTAGCATTGCTGTAATGATTGACTTCATATCAACATAAGCTTATTTGCTTTTTTGTTGAGAGTTAGACAAAAAGACTAATACCATTTTAATTTCTCTGTGCTGTGCTGGAAACAGGAGGCCATTAGCTTAGCTTAGCATAAAGCAGGACGAAACAGCTAGCTTGGCTCTGTCCAACGTAAAAAAATATCAACAGCTCACTAATTCACACGGTGCATCAGATTTCTTTGTTGACTTAAAGGCCAAGCTAACGGTTCCTTCCTGCTTTCTGGCTCTATGCTAAGCTAAGTACCCAATCTTGTCTCTAGCTTCATGTTTAATGTACAAACATGAGGAAAGTGAATAAGTGCATCCCTGAAAATATATACGAGGTAACGGAATAACTGAAAGAAATATGTTTGTTTAAAAAATATCCCAAGAAATGACAACAAGAGATGATATCCAAAAATGATAAAAAGATAAATAATTCATGGCTGGTTTAGTTGATTTGAAACATTAGTGAATGCAGCAGACGTTCCACATGACGCTTGCGTAAAAATATAAACTGACTAAAATCATACAAACACGGGTTGAATGAGATGGTTCTCTCATACTTAAGCCGTGTTTAAACCACATTGCCTGGTACAGCTTTAAACGAAGCAACCCGTGTGATTCAAACCACGATTTGTAAAGTAGAATAGAGCGACTCTAGTTTGATTGTAGAATCACTCGTGCAGCCTCTTGTCCGGTCCGTTGAGAGCGCTGACATTCCAGGACGCCATCGCTCGGACACATGACCCTAATCTGTGTCACCAGCTCCCTGTTGCTGACCTTTAATTCACCTCGTGTCTTTGTTTGCCCCTTCTTACCTCTCTCTCTCCCCCCCCCCCCCTCTCTCTCTCTCTCTCCCCCCCCTCTCTCTCCCCCCCTCTCCTCAGGCGTGGTCCGTGTGTCCCTGGCAGACATGGACAGGGAGACCAGAGAAAACTACACTGTGCTCATTCAGGCCAAGGACATGGGCGGCCAGCTGGGGGGGCTCGCCGGTACCACCACCGTCAACGTCACGCTCGCCGACGTCAACGACAACCCGCCCATGTTTGACCAGAGTAAGAGACGGGACAACAGGTCCTCCTCACCGCACTGCTGTCTTACTCTTCTTCTTTCTATTTTCCCTTTGTTCACACTTGGGCCCGCTTACGGCGACTCGCATGCCCTAATAAGGCGTGCGCGGTCAGAGCGGCGTGGTAGACAACACACACAGAGGAAGCTACTTCCTGGATGAATGTTGAACAGAGAACCTTAAAAGAACTAAACAAATATCAGTTTATCGTCTCAAAAGATACCTGAAGTGTTTGTAAAGAAGATCAGATGTTTGAGGAAATTGTCACATATGTATATTTTTTACTGTTTACTGTTTTGTACGGGTGAGTATCAGCCCCCTAAACCACACATCCGTCCCCCTCATTCTCTGGAGCATCCGAGCCGTTGGCCCGTCTGCCCCCTTCTATCTCTGTCCACTTGGAGCCACCAGTCCTTGGCCTCCTCCCTCCCACCGCTCAGCCACCAGTCGCCCCGTGAAACTTTGATCGGTTGTGAAGAGCTTCAGGTCGAGCGCAGTGTGCAGGCATTTCACTTTGGACTGCAGGGAGCGCCACAAATTGGGCAGCTGTCGCCTCTTCTTTGAGGTTAAACGGGAGATGAAATTGAAGCCGACCCACGAGACGTATACAACCCAATTGCGAGGCGTTTATGGAGCCATTTATTTTAAGCTGTCTGAGATGTGATTTTTGTTGAGAGGAGAGAGCGGCGGTGAAAGGCGATGGAAGAGGGTTTGGCTCCCTCTAGAGGATAGAAAGGGGACGCTCATCACCCCGTTTGTTTACGTCCTCAGGGTTGTATCAGATGAGCATCCCAGAGGCGGCTCCTGTGGGCTCAGTGGTGGGACGCATCTGGGCGAAGGACAGGGACGTCGGGGTCAACGCTCAGATGGAGTACAGCATCATCGATGGAGACGGAAGGGACACATTTGACATCAGCACCGACCCCACCCACCTCTTCGGCATCATCACAGTGAAAAGGGTACACGCATGAACCGACAAAGAATAACTATTTCTAGCTGTGTTACATATAACAGAGTTTCGTCTGTTTAACGGTTTTATTCGTGTCCCCCATCCAGCCGCTGAACTTTGAGAGCAAGTCCAGTTACACTCTGAAGGTGGAGGGCGCCAACACCCACCTGGACGCGGCCTACCGCCACCGCGGGCCCTTCAAGGACGTCACCTACGTGCACGTGAGCGTGGAGGACGTGGACGAGCCCCCGCTCTTTGACATGCCGGCGTACTACGTGGAGCTGTCGGAGGACGCCGAGATCGGCACCGTGGTGAAGGCGGTGTCAGCGAGGGACCCCGACGCTGCCAACAACACTGTGAGGTGAGGAAGACATGGCGACAACGCCGTCTGCAGTTTACAGTCCAAGCAAGCCATTCAATACACAGACATGAACCTCAACAGCACAAACCAGGTCAGGTGAGGAGATGTTTCAATCATGTAAATTATACTGTTGTGTTCAGTATTATTTGCATTCAAAAGTTCAATAGGAAAATGGGGATTTTTCGCATGTTAAGCTCCAAAATCTCATATTTTTTACATCACTACGGAACATTTTCAGTTATTTTGGCACCATACAAACAATGACTGTTATTTTCTGAAGGCAATTTTTTAAAAAGCATCTCAAACATATTTGACTGACGGGTGGTGGGTTCAAGTTGCAGCTGAAACCTCAGATAAAGGAGTTGGCTACCTGGCAATGTTGCACTCACGAGCGAATGCACCTGTAAGTTGGCAGAAAGTGAAACCAAAACAAAATAAATGTGAAGAGTGTTGATGTGCTGTCATTAAATGTCAGTATTATAATAATAATAATAGCAGAATATGCATCATCAATATTCAGATACAATGAGAATATCAAAACAAAGAAGTCAGGTGGATTGGAGAATTTTCACGGCCGAACTTTAAGAGTGTATTCCTGGTTTTCTCCCAATGCATGCTGGGACAGGCTTTAATAGAAGTAAATCTCATCAATGGTCATTAAAACATTACATTTAGTTGAATTTTTGAATCTAGAGGACTTTGCCACGAGTTGGCAGAGAGTTTTTCTGGCTCTGTTGATGTAATGCAACCTGACGACCAGCAGGGGGCAGCATCACGACACGATGAGTCCTCTTAGGAGGCGACGGCTGCAGACATGACTGAGGCCTTCATCAACACGCGTGTTTGAGAGCTCCAGAGTGTGGACGGGATACAGACGGAGGACAAACGTCATAATGTTAACAACACAGATTCAAGAGACTCCAGAGGCTTCCACTTCTCTCAATTATCCGAGAGTATGTTCTGTGGTTCTAACAGAACAGATGCCGCGTGGTGGGTTTACTGTCCAGACTGCACCCCTTATAAACTAATTAGACCTAAAGCCTGTAATTAGGCGATTAATCATGTGACGGAATCAATGACTGCGGCAGTAAACGAGTGTTTCACATGGCACAGGCTGCACCCCGGCCCAGCTGTCCACTCCACGGCCGCCATTAGGGCTAAAAGTAGCGCAGGGCATGTGGATGGAGAGGACGCGGCGGCTGCTCGTGTGCGTGTGTGCGTGTGTGTGTGTGTGTGTGTGTGTGTGTGCTGCTGAGCTCTGTCTGCATGGACACACTGCATCATTTCCATCTTCCTGACCTACAGAACTGTAATTCGCACAGCAAAAAGCAAACCATTTTGGGTTTTTCCACGTATATGGAAACTTGATTTTTTTGTTCCGTTGCAGGGATCTTTAAAGACGGAACACTTGGAAGTTGTACTCCTGAAGGTTCCCTCTGGAGTTTTAGACCAGTAGCACTATGAGAGGGTCGTACATGCAACGCAATACACACTCCTGCCTGTGATGTCACACTATTCCACTGATCAACAGGTGGCGGCAACGCGTCAAAATGTGCTAAACATGCATCAGCAAAGTCAGGGATGAAGAAGGCTGCAAGATAGTAGACCGAATGCAAACAATGCTGGATTTTAAACACTGAAGGCAAAAAGGTCTCAAGAGGAAAGAAATGCCTTTTTTGCCACCTTAACATAAATATTTTACTTACATTTGCATGTCACAGCAGCAGTGTGCAAATTAAATATGCCCTTTATGCATGTGCATACATACCAACTGGAAGTTATAAGTTCAGAAGATGGATTGCAATGCACCAGAAGTTACAGAAAGTGTAGCTGTGGGTCCACTTAGCGTGTCCAGTAAGACCTCAGCAGCCTCCCAGTCCACATGGTGTCCACTCTGGGACAAAGTGGGGGATGCACTAGCATCTCGTACAGTCTCGCTGCTCTGACGACAACTACAGACAACCCTCTCGTTCCTGAAGAGAGCGGGTGGGAGTCAGAGCCACTGCTGCAGCTGAATCCCCAGAGCTGGCACTGTATTCTGGCGGTGGAGCCGTGAAGAGATTTTTTTTAACAAAAAGACAAAACAAAATAAGCCAGTTTGTGAGGAGAGTTCCAGCACAAGTAGCAGAGCTGAGGAATCAGTTGAGGATGACAGTGAAGAGCGGAGATGCTGCAGCTGCAGCATCAGATGACAGATAACAAGCAGCAGGTGACCTTCAGTCTCAGTCCGTCTCATTAACAGTTCACATATCTCCCGTCCTTTACAGACTGCAGCATGACTGCCAGATATATCTGAACACACACACACACCTGCTATTTGACCGACACACACACACTAAAGTCAGTAATTTATGAAACAATAATGGGTTTTTTTCATCATTTCTTTGACGTGTCAACATTCTGTATCTACACATTTCGCCACAGAGCTCTGATGTCCAAACCAAACCAATTAAATGCATTTCTATTGACAGGCTTTGCAGCCTGTGCATACAACCGATGATCCTTTTTTAAATAAGCAACAGCCTTTCTCGCTAGAATTAACCAGAAAAGAGACCAAACTCAAAAACAAACAAACAACTGGACACCGCGGCGGGTGCAACGAGCAAAATGAAGCGACATGAATTAAAACAGCCTCCACTTCTCATACAACCAACAGCAGAAGACAACGTCACAATAAGCAACAAACAATAGAAACTACACAACAGCTGCAGCCACACACACAAGCAATTATTACACACACACACACACACACCCAGTGTGTTGTTGCACTCACCTGTCCCTCTGTGTGAGGCCTTTACGCCTGAAGTCCTCAATCTGCTTCAGGTTCAGCTTCTCTACTCGTCCATTCCACTCGGTCTCTCTGGTCCCGGTGTGACCAGTCCACTCGGCCTCTCTGGTCCCGGTGTGACCAGTCCACTCGGTCTCTCTGGTCCCGGTGTGACCAGTCCACTCTGTGTCTCTGGTCCCGGTGTGACCAGTCCACTCGGTCTCTGTGGTCCCGGTGTGACCAGTCCACTCGGTGTCTCTGGTCCCGGTGTGACCAGTCCACTCTGTCTCTGTGGTCCCGGTGTGACCAGTCCACTCGGTCTCTGTGGTCCCGGTGTGACCAGTCCACTCGGTGTCTCTGGTCCCGGTGTGACCAGTCCACTCGGTCTCTGTGGTCCCTGTGTGACCAGTCCACTCGGTCTCTGTGGTCCCTGTATAACCGGTGCACTCAGTCTCTCTCTGCAGTCACATCAGGGATTACTGTCACAGCAGAAAGGCCTCACACACACACACACACACACCTTCAGCATATCAGCATTCAGCATGTTAGCCACAGTCCGCTAGAAGACAAAGACATGAGGCAGCTTTGGCAAAACAACGAGAGCGTCAGTAAAAAGGGCTGCTTTTAAACTGCAGGGCTGATTAGGGGAAGTGGAAACAGGTGTTGCAGGTGTGGAGGCGGTGATGTCAGGTGACCAGGACGGACAAGAGAGCCTGAGGGCCTCTAGTGGACGGTTGAAGGATGGCAGATCATCGGGGAGAAGTGAGCAGAGGCTGGAGAACAACCGAATTACTTTTATTACAAAAGGATTTGGATGAGTGATGGTTTTTAGTGGACATGGTTGTTTTTTCATCAATAGGTTAAGTACATAATGAATGTACAACTCTTTAGAAGAAGAAGAAGAAGAAGAAGAAGAAGAAGAAGAAGAAGAAGAAGAAGAAGAAGAAGAAGAAGAAGAAGAAGAAGAAGAAGAAGAAGAAGAAGAAGAAGAAGAAGAAGAAGAAGAAGAAGAAGAAGAAACATCTATTGCATCTAATTTTTTTCTAAATTTACAAAACAATATGAAAATGAAAAGACTACATCTTTGAAGCCTGGATGCCGCCATGTTTGTTTTCTGGGCCGCCCCTTTAGTTTCCCTTTTTTTGCAACCGTTAGTGACAGAAGTACAATGCTGAATACATTTTTAAGCAAACAAAATGTCACAAATAACTTTCATAAAGTCAAAACACACTGAAAGGGTTAGACCTGTCAATCAGCGTGTAGCCCCGCCCTAAAGCATCCCCTGCTTTATGGTCTGTGTGACTCTAAATGGACCATAATGTACTAAATGAACATCATGCTGTATTGAAGAAGACTTGAAACTAGAGATTGAGACATAAACTCATGTTTACAATGTTTACTGAGGGAATAAATCAAGAGAGAAGTAGAGTCACTTTCTATAGACTTCTATACAACCAGAGGGATGGTTTTCAGTTTTTTCAGGACGTGCTCTGCATGCTCCTCTTCTCCGTGTGCGTGCGTGTCCGTGTGTGTGTGTGTGTGTGTGCGTGTGTGTGTGTGTGTGTGTGCGTGTGTGTGTGTGTGCGTGCGTGTCCGTGTGTGTGTCCGTGTGTGTGTGTGTGCGTGTGCGTGTGTGTGTGTGTGCGTGTGTGTGTGTGTGTGTGCGTGTGTGTGTGTGTGTGTGTTGAATGTCGCTCTCAGGAGAGTGTTTTGGAAATGGGGCCGGCGGTGGCAGAAGATGAGCCGAGTCTGCAGGTCTGTGTGTCCCCGGCCTCAGCTTGGCAGAGGAGCCGGCAGAGACTGTGATTATCTGGAGCCCGTTCTTCTTCTGGTGCCTTCAGACGGTGCAGCCTTATCGCACCGATACACACATGGTGCACATGCTGGATTGTGTGTGTGTCTGCTCACCCCCCTTCAGATAGGATTACAAGCTCCCAAAAAAAAACAGCACCAATGTGCACGGAGACGTCACATGTGGACGCTTGTCATTTTCTGTCGTGGGCAGGTATTCCATCGAGAGGTCCAGCGACCCCGAGAAGTTCTTCTACATCGAAATCACCTCCGGGTCGCTGATGACGGTGCGCTCGCTGGACCGAGAGCAGGTCGGCTGGCACAACATCACCGTCCTCGCCATGGAGATGAGTACGTCACACACACACACACACACACACACACACACAGGCTTTCTCGTATGTTTGTCTTTATTTCATGCCACTGAATTTCCGCTCAACAAATAAAGTGACACGAAACGCAGGAGATTCATGTAGAACCAGAGCTCAGAATAAACAGACGGGTGGACTTTCCACAGAACCAGTGATTTTGGGAAAAACAAAGCAACATCACATGAATCAAAAGTCACTCTGTTCCCTTCAACGTCTTCTTCTTCAGCTTTCTCTGTTCTTATGTATTCGCTTTGAGCTTCACTTCGTTTTAAACTTCACTCACACGACAAAGAAGTCAACGCTGACGTTGAACACGAACGGCGGCCTCCTGGGTGAAAGTCCGGTGTTTGTTTCAATTGTGTTTGTTTTTCATTCAGCTTTTAATTAAGCTTCTGCTTCTTACTGTACTTTTGACTCAGACAGATTTCCACACCACTGATTTCACTTCACTCCAGTTAAAACGTCAGCGAAGTTACAGCACCTTCACTTGAGCCGGACCTTTAAGTGCTTCTCTCTGAGCCTCAAACACACACACACACACACACACACACAGTACAATCACACACACACACATACAGTACAAACACGACTTCTAGAGCCAAAGTCACGCCATTGATTGATCGATCATGTGATGAAACCTGAGAAAGTACTTACTGCCCCACTAATTGCGCTCCTATTGCCTATTACACAGCTGGTTAAGTTATGCAAATTGCCGATTGGTAACGGAGAATAATAGATTTGTAATCTGTGTTCCTGCAGATAACCCCACACAGATCTCCAGCGTGCCGGTGGCCGTGAGGGTCCTCGATGTGAACGATAATCCGCCCTCGCTGACGCACTACTTGGAGGCTTACGTGTGTGAGAACGCCAAAGCCGGACAGGTGTGAACCGGTCGGACACGACAACATGAGACGTCACAGCGTCAACAGGGACGTAGATGACAAGTGGCGGAAAAATAAGAGTATTCGCTCAAGATACAAAGTTTGAGGCTCGTGTTTTGGCGCTTTATGCTTCTCGTCCGCCAAACTCTGGAGGAAAAAACACATGTTTTTACTCCATTACATCGATTTGCTTCTGGAAAAAAGTCCAATTATCAAGTAAAAGCACTGGAGTACTCCGTTTCAAGTAAAAGTATTGCATTTAAAAAGTATTCTTCTTAGTATTAGCATTAAAAGAACAAAGAGCACCAAAAGTTATGCAGAATTGCCCATTTCACAATTATAATATTCCACTTGTTGTTGCATCACTTTAAGCTTGAGTGGCGTGCATGTACTGTAAACATACAGAAGCTCCTGTGATGTGGATCAGGGCCTTTCCTCCTCCGGGGTCTAACTCCGTCTGTCTCTTGTAACCCAGCTGATCCAGACGGTGACGGCGGTGGATCCAGATGAGCCGCCCGGTGGACAACACTTCGACTACCGTTTGGCTCCAGACGCCGCCAACAACCCCAACTTCACCCTGAGAGACAACCAAGGTAGACGTCCAGGCCGAGTGCTTCCAGTCACGCGTTGGAGGACCCGATCGAGAGAAAACGTGCAGCTTAACTGGACTTTACTGCCAATGACTCGTGACTTCGCTTGGACGTGTCCCTTATCTTCCTGAACCATGACGCTTGTTTTAACAAGTTTATTTTCATAAATAACGCTTTTAATGTTTTAAAAAGCATTTCATCCAGTGAAGAGTCATTGCTTGTTTAGGAATCGAAAACTCAAAGTCGAGGATTTAGGACTTGACTCGGGACTTCAGATATGACCCGGGACTTGTCAGTCTTGAGCCAGGGCTTCACATTCTTGACTTGGATTTGACGCAGGACTTTTCAATCTTGATTTAGGACTTGACCTGGGACTTATTCATCTTGACTTGGGTCTTGACCCGGGACTTATTCATCTTGACTTGGGTCTTGACCCGGGACTTGTTAATCTTGACTTGGGTCTTGACCTGGGACTTGTTCGTCATGACTTGAGATATGACTCGGGACTTGTCAGTCTCAAATAGGGACTTGAGCGGATACTTGTCAGTGTTGACCAGAGACTTGTTAATCTAAGCTTTGGATTTAAGACTGGACTTGTCAGTCTTGACTTGGGTCTTGACCCGGGACTTGTTAATCTTGACTTGGGTCTTGACCCGGGACTTGTTAGTCTTGACTTGGGTCTTGACCTGGGACTTGTTAATCTTGACTTGGGTCTTGACCCGGGACTTGTTAGTCTTGACTTGAGATATGACTCGGGACTTGTCAGTCTCAAATAGGGACTTGAGCGGATACTTGTCAGTGTTGACCAGAGACTTGTTAATCTAAGCTTTGGATTTAAGACTGGACTTGTCAGTCTTGACTTGGAACTTGAATTAAAACATGATACAGGATTCCAGCAGACAGACGGTCTGCTCTGCGCTGGTAATAATAATAATAATGTCTTAAATAACAAGCGATGACTAACTGGTGTTACATTGCTGCTTGAAGCCCCTTCGTCTTCAGAGCTGCATGACTCTTAATCACCGCTGACCCCCGTGACTCCGTACTGTCCGTCCATGAACTCAACCCTCTCCGTGTCTTCTCCAGACAACACGGCGTGGATCCTGACGCGGCGAGGAGACTGGACTCAGCAGGACCGGACCGTCTTCTACCTGCCCATCTTCATCTCCGACGGCGAGCAGCCGGTCCAGACCAGCACCAGCACGCTGACCATCCGCGTGTGCAGCTGCGACCACGAGGGCAACGTCATGTCGTGCAACGCCGAGGCGTACAGCCTGCCCGCCAGCCTCAGCCGAGGGGCACTCATCGCCATCCTGGCCTGCATCTTCGTCCTGCTGGGTGAGCTGTGACCGGCTGCTGTGAGCATGTGCAGAGAGGAGCCGGTGCTCTTCTGTCCAATAACGATAACGCTGCAAATAAACACGAAAAAAGCATAAATAACCATCACTTAATGGCACGTTTGATGTGTCGTGATCCAACAAATACAACATTTTAAAATCAGAATCATTGTGTGTATTCACCACGACGAGCTCTCGCTTGAAGTCAGCGGAGATTTGAGGCGTTAGCACAAAGTGAGAGAAGGTGTTGAGCTTCATCGACACACACAGCGCTGCTCTCCACTGAGGTTCCCTGCAGTTTTACTTGTGGAACAATGGAAACAGGAAAACGTCTCATTCCCGTATCTTATCTTTCCAGAACATAAATGTGAACATTGGATAAATTCAGTTTTTTTTCTGAAATGTTATGTTTAAATATGCAAATGAGGCATTATCTACAGAAACAAATAGACAGAGGAGTCAAATAACAAGCTGGATGTGTATTTTGGATGTTTTCTTTCTACTAGTCCACGAGAAAACACAGATTTCAAAGGAATAGTTTCGCGACTAGCTATGAATTCATCAAATTAAAAGAACCGGTTAAAGTAACTGTTTGTGATCTCTTCCTCTAACCAGTGATGATTCTGCTCATGCTCTCCCTGCGCACCCATCGCAAGAAGCCCTACCTGTGCGACGAGGAGGAGAACGTCCACGAGAACATTGTGCGCTACGACGACGAGGGCGGCGGCGAGGAGGACACCGAGGCCTTCGACATCGGCGCCATGTGGAACCCGCGGGAGGCGCACCACCACCTGGGCAAGATGAGGCAGGACATGCTGCCGGAGATCGAGAGCCTGTCGCGATACGTCCCGCAGGCGTGCGTCGTGGGCGGCGGGGACAGCAACGTCCACGGGTACGTGCAGGCGAAGCTCCTGGACGCCGACGAGGACTCGCGCGCCCCGCCTTACGACTCCCTGCAGACCTACGCCTACGAGGGCGAAGGCTCGGTCGCCGAGTCGCTCAGCTCGCTCCAGTCGGGGACGTCCAACACGGACCACGAGTACGACTACCTCAACGACTGGGGGCCTCGCTTTAAAAAGCTAGCGGAGATGTACGGCGCGCTGGAGACAAACGCTCCCCCGATGTGGTAGAACAAAAGAGCCTTTTAGACTTTTTATTTCTTAAATCTGAGATTAATCACACCAAACAAAAAAACAGCATCAGAGGAGCGACACGAACGTGTGCGCGACAAAGCCGGGGATGTGCTCACGCACGCACGCGTGACCGTTGGCGCTCGAATTCCTGCCGAAGCCTCGACCCTCCACAGCCTTGAAGGCCCGAGATCCCCCCCCCCCACAGAGACCGGAGGCTTTGGATTGGCTTTGGACCGAGCCGCAGGCTCTTTGGTTCAAAGTGTGGAGCGATTCACGCCGGAGATGAAAAGCCGAGACCTGAACTCTGAAATGCTGGTAACCACAGCGACAGTCATTGGAGATGTGGCTTGTTTTCTTTTGTTCCATCTGTGGCAGGTCTTAATTTATTCCTTCGTTCCATGTGCTGTATTTATATTGTTTTTTTGCTAACTTATTTGGGGACTTCAAACCAACACTGTACTTAAAACTGCCGCTGCGTGAGGAAGTCTTCAAAAGATCACATGCACGTGGTAACATACATGATGTAAAAGCTCTTTTTTTCCGTGTGCGTTTCTCTTGAGTGTCACAGGAGACGGCGATGTAATCCCATGTGCGGGTTTTGTTTTTTCTCCAGGCTGATATGTTTATCGTATTGTTTTTGTGTCATATTTGTATCGTGACTGTTTTTCTCCACAAAGAACAAGAAGCGGTTCATTCGCGAGGAAAGGAGGGAAGCCATTTTGTTTTGGTGGATGTTTCCCAGCAGGCGGTCCGATGTCACTCAAGGCGACATGTGGACGAGCACGTGACCGAGACGCCTTTTTCATTTTCGGATCCACCGGCGTGCCGACCGGAGGCATCTCGTTCTGTCCTGTTGGAGACACTGCGGCGCTCTTCTTAATCCTCTGATCCTGTGGACTTCAGAGACGCTGATAATCTGCATTAAGTGCCAAATGTACAAAAAGAAAAAAAGACGTTTTGGATGAAAAACAATAAACAAATCAGCTAAACACAAACACCAAACGATTTTAAAAAGAAAGGCTTTTACAAACTGGGAAGTAAGTGAAGGTACATTTTGATAGATCGGGTGACGTTTACTTGAACTCCATGTGGTCAGTCGTGTGAATGTAGATACTTTTTTGTATTCTTGGTAATAAAAAGGAAAAAATAATGTTGCTTCTCTCTTGTAATTAAATTACCTCGAGAGCACCGAGGCTTTCTGAACATCTGGGTGGTAATATCCAGAGCGCTTTGTAGTAATAAAGTGCTTCTTTTGGTGGCGGGGAGCATAATGCTTCCTTCCCCCCCGAAGCGTGACAGAAATGCAAGTCCTTCAAAAGACAAAGCAGCTATTTAAATTCCCAATCATCGGGCGAATTGTCCTCCGAAGTGTTATTGCACTTCAATCACTTTTCATTACAGTTTTTCCCGCTCAAAGTGCTTCATTTGCTTGACTTATTTTCTGTTGCAGCGATAATGCTTAGCATTGATTAAGAGCTCGGAGACCGCCGCACCTGAGCCTCGGGAGCACATCGCGAGAAAAAAATAAAAAATGAGCTTCATTTGATTGCTTTCACTGTAACATTTATGGATTTGCCAATAGGATTAAAAGGCATTATTTAATGCTGACTTTTGGCGAATATAGCAGAAATGTACAGACACAAAGAGACAAAGTAGTAAAATAAATGTTTTCTTTCCACTCGTCTGAAAGAATACGTGTTATGGAAGAAAAATAGACCAAAATATTACAATTGACCAGTGCAAGAAAATGTATTTCGGTACTTTGGACAAAGCCAGGCTAGCTGTTTCCATCTGCTTCCAGTCTTTATGCTAAGCTAAGCTAAATGCACCCTGGCTCTAGCCTCGTACAAAAGAGTGGTATTCATCTTCTCACCGAAATCAGTTAAAAAGAAAAGAAGATGAATTTCTGCTCGTAGCTAGGCTGAAAGTTAGGCTTATTTTCAGTGGAGCCCCCCCCCCCCCCCCCCTCTTCCCTCATACTTCCACCTGCTTAGTTTTGCTTTGTCTTTAGTTTAATTACTTAAAGTCATCAGATTCCAATTTCTTATTTCTTTCTGAAAAAACCTATAAAAACCTAAAGGCATTCGGTTCATAATAATGTAAGACGAAGAAAAAAGCTGCAAGAAACTTTTGGTGCCAGAAACCTTCTATTTTTACCCTTTTTATTATTCTGTGAATGTGATTCTCCAGGTCACCGAACTGTTCAGGATCCTCCACGAGGAGGATCTGCGCTCGCCGTGGCCTTTATTCCCATCGCTCCTCGCCACGAATCCCTCGTCACGAGCGCTTTGTCTGCATATAGAGCTGGTGTCCCGCTGCCTCTCTTCCTCCTCGATGCCCTTGCCCACACTCTGCCGCCATCCCGCTGCATGAACTGAATCCTAACAACTCCTCCAACCCCCTCGCGCACAGACCTCACCTGCCCCATTTTGCCCATGTGTTGCCAGCCTCTCTGCGGGGAGGCCGTGGCGGTGCCCTCCAAAAAAAAAGGCACGAGGTCCGAGGGGGTAATTGGTCTTAAGCTCCACTGCTCTTCTCTAACAGACGAACGGAGCTTAAAGCCTTCCAGCTCTAATCCTGCTGAGGCTAACCCGCAGCAGACCCAGTGAATCATCCCCTAATGCGAAGGAAAAACCCCACATACACTCTGCCCTGCTGGAGACTGAGGGGTGGAGAGAATAAAAGGCAAAACTCCTCATTCTCTACCTCTTTTCATCCTCTCTGCAGTTCAACACTTGCTTCTTTCTCTCATACAAACGTCCCTTTGTGTCTTTTCACTTGTTTCTTTCTCGCTCTTCCGTCTTTGTCTCCGCCTCCGTTTAAGGAGGTCGGGGGTCCGAGCTGTCGAACAGATGAGCGTCACATCGTCTGCGTAAAACAGGTTTACGGTAACAGCTGCCGACGCATTTCTTTTGTTTTCTTCTTCTTCCTTTTGGAAAAAAAGAGATGCAGCCTGTCTACCGTTTCAACCACGATGTCACGTTTGCACAAGGAGCGACACAGCAACAGGCTTCTTTCACGGAAGCTAAAAACAAACATGTAATGCGCTAAAAATGGCGCTGGTCTCAACTTGTTTGTCTGCGCGAAATGACGCGGTGAAGCTTCAACGTCTTTGTTAAGATGGAAGAAAAACATTTATTTTTCCGTTGTCGTTTGCCAGCATCGCTGCTGTTTAACAGCTGGCTACGCTAGTGTGACGATAGCTTCACCCTTCAATGGCCAAGGCCGCGTATCAATGGACAAAGAGACTGAAAACGGCAGCAGAATAAAACCTCGTATCTGTTTGGAAACTCGGACAATTGGATGGAAACCTGCTCGTGTGATGGCAGGGGCAGCTTTGTTCGAAGTCTAGCTTTGAACATATTTGCTTTCAACACAGATTCAGATGCTGCAAAAGCCAAATTCTTTGCTCGGACATGAGCTAATTCTGGAGTATTTGCACAAACAATTGGTTCTTGTCCCCTGACAGCAGCTATGGCTAACAATTATCTTCTTCTTGTCTTTATTCCAGAAGTAAAGCACATCATTTCCTAACAAAACCCACCAGACTTGCTTCAATACTTGTGATTATTACATAAACTAAGTGATGGGAAGAAAATCTGACACTTGTTTTTTTCTGGATCCCTTTCAATCGGTGCCATTTCAGCAACGTCTCATTTTCAACAAAAGAGCCAAAAAAAAATCTAATGCAGCCTCAAAACATCCCACATGCCACCCACTCCCAGAATACAATAACAGAGAGAGAGAGAGAGAGAGAGAGAGAGAGAGAGAGAGAGAGAGAGAGAGAGAGAGAGAGAGAGAGAGAGAGAGCGAGAGAGAGAGCGAGAGAGAGAGAGAGAGAGAGAGAGAGAGAGAGAGCGAGAGAGAGAGAGAGAGAGAGAGAGAGAGAGAGAGAGAGAGAGAGAGAGAGAGAGAGAGAGAGCTGAAGCAACACTGCGACGTCTTCACAGGTAAAGATGACAAAGCAACACAAGTACATGTTCTGCTTTTTGTCTTCGACCAAAAAGAATTATTCAAGGAAGGGAGGACATTTATTATTCTTCACTTCAGAGTGTTTTCTTCTTTTTTGATCCTGTGAGATTGTTCTCAGTCGTGGCTGCTTTGCACATTTTATTATTCATGTCAGTGTCAGACACCTTCGTCTTGGAGCCTACGTTTGTGAAATGAAATGACAGGATGTGGGGGGGGGGGGGGGGGGGGGGAAGGGATCCAGCAGGTTGTCCAAGGCGATGGATTAGAACGAGGGAGGCTAAATATTAGCCTCCAATCCCTCTACTTCCTCTTTCATCCTCCTCGCAGTGATCAATTTGTTTGTTTGTGTCGTTCATCCCGGGAGAAGAACCCCGGTGCTTCTTTCTGCTTCGACAAAAAGAACTACCAAACTGGATCTGACAAATTGGACTTGGCACGCAGTGTCTTAGGTATCCGAGAAACCTTTCCGATGAATGCTGCTTTTCTACAAAGAGAAAAGCAGCGAGGGGACCGGAGGGGCCGTGATGGAGGAGTCGGGAGCCGGGTTGGGATGTGGCTCCAGCGCTGGTGGGTCCTGTGATAGCGTTCTTATTGAGCTGCCAATCCAAAGACTCCCAGCAGGACTGTCTGTTTACCGGCCTTCTGTATGTTGTCCGACCACAGAGATCGAGTTCATGCGGATGTGGCTCCTCGCAGAGACTCACCGATGGGGGTTGAATCATTAAGAAATCTCCATATTGTTCGGTCACGCACACGTGAGCCCAGCTGTGCAGCGGCTGCAGAGGAAGCTCATTTTGTGAAGGGACTGCACACACACACGTGAATATAGATCATATGTAAGCTTGTTACCACTAATTTGATTATTTGTTTTTAATCACTGACATTAACGAGACTTTCTAAACGATGAGCCGATCAGAGAGTAATAGTCAGCGCCTTTTAATCTGTTGTTTTGTGATCAAAACTTGTGTTTGAGGGGAACATCAACGTTGCTAATGCTACTCCGATGTGTCCGGCTCATTTTTGAAAATGCAGTAGAGGAGCGAGGTACATAGAAATGAAATATGAAAATGAAATGAAAAGTCAAAGAATCTCCTAAAATATCAGTGGTTTTGTTGCCTAAACCTAAATGTTTTAGGTTTTGTTGCCTAAACCTAAATGTTTTTGGTTTTGTTGACTAAACCTAAATGTTTTAGGTTTTGTTGACTAAACCTAAATGTTTTTGGTTTTGTTGACTAAACCTAAATGTTTTAGGTTTTGTTACCTAAACCTAAATGTTTTCGGTTTTATTGACTAAACCTAAATGTTTTAGGTTTTGTTGCCTAAACCTAAATGTTTTAGGTTTTGTTGACTAAACCCCGAGTCAGCCAAAACACTGTAAAATGTTTCCTCAGCCTTTACATCCTCTGTAGGAAACATATTCAACATTCACATAATAATCAGTCCATGCAGTTGACATTTCTTTACTGCCGTCTGTCCAATTAGTGTTCAGCAGAGATGGAGTCCTGAGACGGAGAATAATTGCAGTCGGCACAAGAGTCCTACCTGTTTGGCATTTTGAAAAATCAATATTTGTCTCTTCTCGGGGAGTGCCGAGCATCTGTTTCACACATCTGCGGCATAAATGAAGGCTCATTTTTACGTTATATGTTACTGTATCTCATCTTGTTTGATTAGAAAAGGAACATACGTCTTATAACATCATGACATAACATCATGAATGTTTTCGTTTTGTTTTTCCTCAGCACTGTGATGTTGCTCTGCTGCACTACTAAATTGCACTACTTGCAGAAATTGGCTCGCAGGCCTGTGTGATGATGGCACAATAAAAGGTTTTTCTGCAGTCAATACTCAGTACAGTCCAATCATCTGCACCGGGCCGTGCATCGCTGGGAACTGTCTGAATCAATAAGTGGGTAAATAAATGAAAACCCGGTTGAGGAAACACAAATGTCGAACACGTCAGTGAAATGGAGCGAGCGAGCGCGTTGCAGAATTCATTTTCAGTTTATGCCTCTTTGAACTAAACACACAAGGCTTTAGGAGCGCGTGTGTGGGGGCGGAGAACTAAATCCAGAAGCACATTCCTCGTGTAGAAATATGCAAATGTGCATTTCTACCACCTGCAGCAGAGGTCGTCTCCCAACGGCATTTATCCTCGGCTCGTTTCACAGCCCTGTCACCGCCGACGGGAAAAGAATCGGTGCAGCTTCAAAACAAAGATCAAGAAAAACAAGAAAGGTGTCGGTGGAGGTCGAGCCAAATGAAAACGACACTCATTCCATTCTTTTCAGTTTGCAATCATTTGTGGTGTGTTCAAGGACGCTCTGACGAACCTTTTCAATAAAAGAGTACATTTACATCTTCCTTCTGCTGATGGTTGCATTGTGACTATAACGATGACATACCGATATCAGAACGAGGACGGCAAAGAGTTCATCGAGTTCATATTTCAAATCTCAATTCTTTACTCTTCTCCTGTCGCTGCTTTTAAATCTATTTTGTCTCCTTTTGTGGAACACGACCGATGAATAAACATCACTGAACCACTTGATGATGAAAAGCGTCAGGGAGTGTGCATGTGCACACACACACACACACACACACACACACACACACACACTGAACTTGTTCTTATTGTCATCCATTATCTATGTTTTAGCCACAATAGCAGCACAGCAATTTGATCCAGACTGAAATATCTAAATGACTGTTGGACGGATTGTTATGGGATTTAGTCAATGCATTCATGTTCCCCAGAGGATGAATGCGCATGACTTTTCATGATCCCCCGACTTTTCCTTTAGCGCCACCATGAGGTTGACCTTTCTGGTGTTTGCGTAAAATTTCTCCACAAATATTGGATGGATTGCCATGAAATGTCGTCCATACATTCATGTTCCCCAGAGGATGAAGAGGATAATGAAGAGGGGGAATTCCTGACTTTTTCTCTACCGCCACTTTGAGGCTGACATTTGTGGCTTTGAGTGAACTTTGGATGGATTGTTATGAAAGTTGCTGCACACAATCGTGTTGCAGTCAGAATTATTTGAAAAACGTTGTTGAATATGTTGGTTTATAGCTGCAAAGTAAATGATATTCCCTTTAACGTCCGCTGTACTTCATGTTTCGTACTAATTGGCAATTGTTAGCATGTTGACACGCTAACTCAAGTCGCTAGCTTAGTCTTATTATGTTTGTCGCTTTAGTCTGTCGCTTAAAAAATGTGTTTCGCTGTGAGTGAGGTTTGTTTTTTAATAACAATTCTAAGACTTTCTATTTATCAATTCGTTTGATGCTGTTTGATTTAATTCGTTGTTTATCTAAAAATGAGAGAGATTTGCTATTTTGCCCTTGAAGATGGAGAAGATGTGTCACATCGGAGCATTTGTATTTGCTAAAGTACTTCAAAATGATGAATCAATTGTTAAAATCACTGAATAATTGTCGTCACTTTGTGTCCTTCTAAACGGAGACAGTGTGGTAAGAAGGGAATGTTAAGTTACAGAAGGAGGCCCAGCAGTGGAAAAGCTGAGGTGACCGGTTAAATGGGAGCCTGAAGAAAAACACACACACGACGCACTCTGAAATCCCTCTCGTCTTCTCCTCCCCATCTCCATCTTCATCACACCAGCAATCCCTGAGACAGACTGACGGAGAACTCTCCAACGAAAAGGCCATTTCTAATGCGAGCGACTCTCCGGGCCAGCTGGCTGCACTGCTCATGAAACCTTCTCTGAACGGGGATCCCTGTGATTCTCGACACCGAGATGATGCCGATAAGAAGACGCCGACGGGCTCGGAGAGACGGATGAGGAGAGAAAACATGTCTATTAAATCAGTAATTAAGTCGGAGCCGGGGAGTCAATCCGAGAGGTAAAGAAACAATCCTGGGGCAGAAGAAGCGGCGAGTGTCGACCGGTGTGATTAAGTCCTGGGATCAGGGTATTAGTCTGCGTCAGGGAGGGATTTCCAGGAGGGAGGGGATGGGGAAATGACTGCATGTACCAGGTCCTGGAGCTGGAGCGGGGGGAGGAAGGAAGCAGCTTCTTGGCTGGACTCGAAGCAAACAATACTTAAGTTCAAAGAACAGCACGAGGAGCGTACCATCTGTTGTTCATACCCCATCGTTACCTCGTGGGCATCCTCTGTGAAGAGAATGAGACTAACACATGGGAGCCCCCGCACAGCCATACAAATCTACTGTTGTCTACTATTGTGTCGTCGGGCAGAATTCAGCTCACCTGGTCTGACTTGATAAGCTCCTGACAGTCAGCTGGTCTTTTTGCTCTTTCCCCACTCCCATCCCCTTTGAGATGATTTGGTTTGTCTGTTGTTCATCTTCTCTTCAAGTGAAGTAAAATAAACCTACGATAATTCATATTCCCCAAAACCACAACCTGAACTTAAACCAATCTTTGCCCTCAATATTACCAACAAACACAAAGGAATATAATGTGTGTGTGTCCAAATACTTGTGGCCATGTAATAAAACTGACTCCTGAGAGCTTCTTCATGTTTCCAAGGATCAGAGTACCACTTAGTAGCGCAGTGAATAATTAAAGCAATTTTAGTGATTTGTTCCAAAATGTTACTGCTTCACATCCAGAGCTTAAATGTCTGAGTGCCAATGGTCAATATATTAAAACACATTTTCTATCATTGAAATATTAAGACAAGCGAGCAGAGCTCATTAAATTCTGCGGCATTTTAATTCACTTTGGAAGGAAAGCCGTTGATTTATTTTGCTCAGGCCATTTCAATTAGCATTTCACTAAACTATCGGTGGGAGTTAAAACCTCCGCGATAAAGTAACCTTGAGGTTTACTTCTCCAGAGACTGCTTTCTAACCAAGAACATTCAATTCAGTGTCTGTCTAAATTGTTTGTCTCCACTTTAAAGTGTTTTAAAAACGGTTTTTCGGGCGCAAGGTTGAGAAATGTAAACCCCATTAGCCATCAGTTCCTGTGCACACTGAGGGTTGCATGTATGAAAGTGCAGATAAAACGTGCCCCTCAGAAAATATATAAATAATGTTGTCAGATAAAAGGAGTGGATTAAAAAACACAATATTTACCTCCAAAATGTAGTGGAGTAAAAGTATAAAGTAGTACCTCCAATGTGTACTTAAGAGCAGTACTTAAGTAATGGTGTACTTTCTATCACCGGCCCTCAACTGTACCTTCAGTGCCTGAAACACATCAGTCTCCGTCTCCTCCGACATGAGAACTGTGCGCTTCATCCTCTGCATGTCTTGTAAAATAAGGTTCCAGGCCGGAGTCCTCCCTCTTCATGGACTTTGTCCTCTAATCCTTTCAAATATTCAAGTTTGTTGGCTGCCTGGCATACTGTAGGAGTGTTCTCTGAAAACAATATATGATATTGCTTTTATTCACTCTGTTGCACACTGTCACCCAACACTGCCTCCTAATAGGAACCTTTTTCTTTCATTATTATTCCAGCGTGAGGAAAAGAAGTCTCATCTGCTGCTCGACTTAAACAGACGAGTCTGTCGAGTCTGTCGCATGAGCAGACGATACATCCTCAGAGCGCTCGCGTTGCACGGCCAGACGAGAAAGCAGTTCCTCTGACAAACGTGTAATGCTGTGGGAGTTTCTGACTTCCTGACTGGAATAAAACATGCAGATGATCAGTCAGTTTAAATCTTATCGGATGGGGGGGGGGGGGGGGGGGTAGAGTAGCTGTTAAAAGTATACTGGAGATAAACAAGCTGCAGGAGAGTTTACTTACATCTACAATACTTTAGTTTGTTGGCCGCCTGAATTCGGATTTACAGCAAATGAAAAATATATGTAAATTCAAAGTTTTCCAAAGTGTTTTTGTTGCGTGGGGAGAGTTTCGCTGAAATACCGCATTATATTCCGTCTCTGTGCACAAGTAAAATCTCATTATTCACATCCAGAAAACTGACAGCAACAGAGACAAACATTGGTTCATAGCAGAAACAGAAACAACCTCCGGTTCTGAAAAGTGAAGCCGATGCTTCATGTGTTAAAGCTGCATTCTCTCTAGTGTCCACCAGGGGGCGACTCCTCTGGTTGTATAGAAGTCTATAGAAAATGACTCTACTTCTCTCTTGATTTATTCCCTCAGTAAACATTGTAAACATGAGTTTATGTCTCAATCTCTAGTTTCAAGTCTTCTTCAATACAGCATGATGTTCATTTAGTACATTATGCTCCATTTAGAGTCACACAGACCATAAAGCAGGGGATGCTTTAGGGCGGGGCTTACTGTGATTGACAGGTCGTTGCCGCTAGCAGAGACGTATAGGGCGTCTCTACATCACTCCTCCGCCGTCTAAATATGGTCCCTTCTGTTTATTGGTTGCAAAAAAAAAGCCAAGATGGCAGCGGCTGTAATCCAAGATGGCGGCGGACAAAACGACAAAGTCGAGGCTTCAAAACGTCACGGTGACTACCTCCACTTCTTATATACAGTCTATGACTTCCTGTCTTGTGTTAAATGGTCATCAATGACATTTCAATCTGAGCTTTTAAGCCGGTCCATTGTGGAACAGCGTCAAAAGCTACTAAATGTCCATTCGTGTGGACAAGTTTGAGACCTAAAACAAGTTAAATATCATTAAATATTCACGCGTGTCCTTGATTAATACACAGAACTTTGATCCCAATCACGCCACTATAGCATCAGAGCAAGAACTCAAGCAATAAGCACAACGTCAGCAAAAAAACTGGAAAATATTAAATGTTGGATTCATGATTCAAGTCCACGCTTTGCTGATTGATGCACTTGAAATGAAAACCTATTCTGTGGTCATTAAAGTGAAGGAGGCGTCGTTACAGAGTGCATGGAGATGGCTGTGGCGGTGCGGGCCGTGATGAGTGTGCTGCCACTGCTGCCCGTGAGCGATCGAGGTGTTTCGCTGCCGCAAACTCGGCTGCAATTGGTCCCCGGAGAGCGTTAATTACCTCCCCGACACGATTCAATCAATATTTGAGGGGAAAAGAGATTCCTGGGGGTAAACAAAGAGAGCCTGCTTTCCAAGTTCACTCGGCCGTGAAATATATACTTCGATCAATGAAGTTGTTTCTATCTTACAGTGGAGAGCAAGTATTTCTCGTTCATGTTGAAGCTGAAAAAGATCCATAACGGGCCAGAATAAAGATGCTGGAGTCCTTGTTCAGATTCAGAGCGTTTGCTTTAATGGTTCACCAAAAACAGCGTCTGTTGGCGTCGTGAGCCGTCGATCCGACCCGACACAAACAGGAAACTACAACAGGGACTTCACGGCATTGTTTCTTACAAACACAACGGGCACAGCAATGACAAGCCTCCTTCTCTACGCTTCTTCAGTCTTTTTAGGTTTCTGTAAGAAAAAGAATGGATTTGACAGATTTGAAGAGGAGCAAAAAAAGATGAATCACAGGAAGAAGACTCAGAAATCAAAGGAAACTGTCATGAGAGAAGGTTGAAATATATGACAAGAGCAGAACTTTATGTTAAGATCTTTTCCTTTGTGTTCTTTTGTCTTTAATTTAACAATGAAAAAATAAGAATGAAGGCAAACGTGCACATCCTTGATCTCATATATCAGAGTCTGTACGGGTGAAGCACCATCACGTGCATGAGCCTCGTTCAGGATGGATGACAAGCTCATTCATCATGAACCCGGTGAGCACCTTACTGCTGCTGGTTCTGGCTTGTGTTTGTATTTTCCTGCAAGAAATCTCAAATTGAACGAGCTATTTCGGCGTGCCTTCTTACATTTAACTCCTAAATCCCTGCACTTTTCTTTCACGTGTTAAATTAAACGACAGAATTTGTTTTGCAGAGTTTTGGCGGCGTGGCAGTGACCCGGTGATTTGAGGCTCGACCGCTGAGGAAGCAGGTTGATGGAGACATCTTGTGAACAGCCGATATTGAGGCTCTTTGTCTCTCTGGTTTCATCTGCCGGGGTTTTGAGATACCTGTGTATACCTGAGACAAATGCTAAAAGCAGCAACTCTTTCTAGAAACAGTTTCTCCACAAAGGCAACGGGGACATGTCTGGAGCCAGATGTTGCTGTTAGCTGTAGATTGTTAATGTACATTTATAGTGTTTTGAGCATCAAAGACTAAATCCCATTCACTTCTATCATATTGTGATGGTGGCAGATACGTGTGTGATGTACTTTGATTTATAAAGCATTTAGTAATAATTTAAAATGCATGAACCAATCAAGAACGCCGTATTAAAACAGGTCAGCAGCCTTCATCAAGATCTCATGAAGAACGGTTCATGCACTTTGTTTTCTGTTGCATCGGGTGCAGCCAGAAAAAAACACTTCAACTTCAAGTGCTGAGAAATTAAGAAGTTTTAGTTTTTTTTTTAGAGTCCGCCCGAGTGCTCGGAGCTAAAAATATTTCAACTTGCAGCTCAGCGGCGCAGCACTTCAAAAGGGCCTTTCGGCATCGTCTCCTAGCAACAGCAGGAGCTGCGACCGGCGAGTGTACGTCCCACGTGAGCCGGTTCAGCTGAACTTAACTCTCACCGCGTCCGCACATCAAGCAGTCGTCGCTTCCGGAGCAGAACGTGAAGCCTGAAGCTGCCAAATGTTCTGTTCTTGTTCTTTTATTTAAAGTCTGATTTAAATGTCCGAAGATCTCACTTTTGTGTGGTGGAAGGCGGTGAAGTCGTGCTGACACGAGATGCAAAATCTAATAAACGATAAGTACAAGTTCTGCTCTTTTTTTAAGTAAATTCATGCTGATATGGGAAATAAAAATAGATTTAAAAATAATAATAAAAAGTTATTTTACAGAAAAATCTTCAGTGATACATGAAATAAATCTAGGAATTATTTGTGAGCGAACAAGTGGATATACAGAACGTATTTATACATAGCATTTTGGTATTAAGTATATAATTCTTTATATACTTAACACCAAATAATGACCAATCACTTTCTTTCTTTATGTTGTGTCATGCCATCTCTGAGAGCCTCATCTCACATCTTAATACTAACCCCGTCAAACACGTCAACAAAAGAAAGTTATTAGAAAACAAGACAAATAAAATGACAATCATTCTGTACACGACGAGTACAAAAGAGTTCACCCTGTTTGTGTGCACTGTACACTCCATTGCATCAACGGTCCAGCAAACAGACGACTTGTTTGCCTCAACATAGAAAAGTGAAGAAGAAAAGAAAGAGAAGAGAAGAGAAGCGTCCATCTCTGCGGCTGCAAGAGGTATTCAAAAGCAGATCAATCGATACGTCGTCATTAACTGGAACCCTGCAGCATCCGCCCACTCCTGACCCGCTAATGACCCGTTGCTCACACACATGAAGATGGAGGGTGTCGACGGGGTGTGTGTGTGGGGGGGGGGGGGGGGGGGGGGTCAAAGCTGGAGAGTCCGTCTTTGGAGGACGATGGAGGTCTGCAGGTCGGGGTGAAAAGCGTAGACGGGCAGCGAACTACAGTCGATGAGAGATGGTGGGAAAACATACCGCCAAAGAGAAACAAAGAAGAAAGAACAAGAGAGTCGACTTCCATCTCCAATTGAATTCGATATATTTAAAGAAATAGTTTGACATTGCGCTTTTTGGCTTTCTCGCCAGGATATCAAACGATTCCTTTTAAGATGTCTTAAATGCTAAATACAGTATTTTGAACGATTTGTTTCAGATAGCCTTTGATAAATCTTTGGCAGCTAGCATCCTACTAAGGCTGCACCTAGTTTCCCCACGATCTTCAAAACAGGACAGGAAGCGATCATTTTCACGACCAGTTAATCAGTTACTTCTTCAAATTTTCATTTCGTAAAGATTTATATTTTCAGAACACAGTGACCATCTGAGAGCCCAAGTGACGTCTTCAAATGAGTTGTGTTGCCCAACTGTTCAAAACCCAATGATGTAGTTTACAGGAAAAAAAGCTGTAAAACAAGTTCAGTTTTTGTCATCTTTTCATCGCTTAATCGTTTCAGCACAAATTCAAACTTCTCTGCCTTAATAAAGTAACTCACTACACGTGATATGATGGCATGAATGAACAATCCGATCCATGTTTTGTCCTTTTACTAACTACACGGAGCAACAGTTTGTTCTGAACAGAGTTTCCCCGATGACTCAGACGGAGCCAGACGTGGATCCTGCACAGTTAATCCCTGCAGCATCAGGAGGACGCAGCCACGTCCGAAAACCGTCGTTGCTGCAGCACCGGCTGGAGACGCTTGGAACCGACACCCAGCGAAACAACACGATGAAAACTGATGTACTTCTACCAACCACAGACTAAAACAGGCAATCCAACGGCTGTGATTGTGAGCGAGTGTCACGTCGGCCCCGAGCCAAAACATATCAGCTGAGCAAAAAACAACATATCAGCTGAGCAAAAAACAACATATCAGCTGAGCAAACGCACTTTTCTGGAGTAATTCCCAAAGCGTTCTTTCAGAGAAAAAGGAAAGACAGGAAAAGGGCGGGAGTTTCAGGGCGGGAAAGTGAAGGTTTGCATCTTTATTTCCATCTTAATTTCAGTCTCCCAAATAAAAGGACATGGGACACAATGGCAGGCTGTACATGGATCTCCTCCCTGCCCTCTTCTTCTTCATCTCCCTGCCCTCTTCTTCTTCATCTCCAATCTTCTTGTGTTGCTCTGTAGTTTCCTTGGATGCCCACGATGAGTTGCGTCCCCTCTCCTCAGCAGACTCCCGTCTTTGAGGAGAGGCGGGGCTCTTAGGGGAAATCCAGGGGGGGGGGGGTGTGGGGGGTCCGCGGAAGTCCGAGCAGCCCCCCCCCCCCCCCGTCCTCAGCCGCAGGAGATGACAGTGAAGCGTTTGGAGATGCAGGACATGTTGTGCAGCACGATGCCCAGGAGGAAGAGCAGCACGCACGCCACCAGGATCACCGTGCACACGCCGGACCACGTGGAGCCCTTCCCTCCTCCCCCCCCCACCGGGCCATTGACTCTCCTCTCGCCCTCGCCTACCTCCAGCCCCATCCCCATCCCCTCCAGACTCATGGCCAGGCCCAGAGGCTGATGCTCGGGCACGGTCACCACGGTCACCCCCTTCTGCTGGCCGCCAGGCAAGAAACGACATCCAAGCTCCCCGGGGAGGCCCAGCGCCCGCTCCTTGGAGAGGGGCAGCGGCAGCATGTAGCAGCCGTTGCTGGGCAGGCGGATGAAGACCGGCGTGTGCTCGGAGGCGTGAGGGATGGCGATGACGGTGATGATGTCCGGGTCGTCCGGGAGCTGGGAGACGGACAGGCCCGGCGGGAGCTTAGTGACGCTGCGGCACCAGGGACAACGAATCTCCTTCTGGCTGCTGCGCATCTGGGTCAAACACACCGAGCAGCACGTGTGACGGCAATCCAGGAGTTTGGGCCGCCGGCGGGGGCTGTAGTAGTTGAAGCAGATCTGGCACTCCAGAATGGAGTCTTGGGAAAGAGTCTCCATTGCTTCTTTTAAAGGTGGGTAGGTGGTCTCTTGTGGTATTGACTGGCAGACAACAGCAGTTGAAGTAGGCGAAACAGGTCTGGTAGAAAGGTTGCACAACTCCAAGTTAAGAAAACACACCGTCCACCAACGTCCACAACTTCAAGGCGACGTCACAGCTCTTTGGCGGCGGCATGGTCATCCATCTGCAACAGAAGAGAAAGCATTGTTGAGAAGATGAGGGCAGCACAGTTAAAACCTTATTTATGCAAAAAAGGGCACTTTGGTGTTATTTTACAGATCCATAGAATAAACAACAACTAAAAAACAAACCACCAAACCCATCGGAATGTAGTTGCATTCCACACTTCTCTGTATTTTTTCTCTGACACGACAATCATAACTTTCACCACGACACCAAAGCCACATCTCCTTTCCTCCACAAACTCCTGTCCTCACTCTCAGCGACAGCGAAAAACAAGCGCACAAACACAAAAAAATGCATTACAACTACACCTCAAAGGGGCGTGTAGAAGATGTGGTTTCACTGACATTTGAGAGCGTGTGCACGTACACAAACAGTCGCACACATGCACGAATGAATCAGGGCGTGGCAGCCTCCCCAGCATCTGTTCCGCAAAAATGAGAAGGATGCATGCTTTTGTATTTAAACGAGTTAAAACTTGTTCAGCACACATCGTGCATATCAGCCGCCAGCTGACTGCGGGAGGGTCGGGTCCAAGCGACCCTTGGCCTCTGTATCCGTGTTAGTCTTGTTATCAAGACCCGAATCCTCTTAAAAGCATTTTTTAAAAGCATTTAAAAGCAGGAAGTGACCTAAGAAGGCAGAGAGTTCATCACGAGCGTCTCCTGCCTCCTCCCTCGTGCTCGTCTTTCCCCGCTGACCGAGTTTCTCTCCGCACCGTTACCGAGTCAAAGTCGAGGAAAGCGGCGAGAAAAATCCCGGCGTTCTTTACGGAGAAGTGAGGAAGAGGAAGAGGAGCAGAGAGAAGAGAGCTGCCCTTGAGGGGGCGAGACAGCCCAGCGTATTATGGAATCCTTCCCCCGAAGATAAGGATTAGCTTTGATCTGACATAAATGCTTTGTGGCTCAATATTCCCATTCAGCCAGTCGCTCTCTCTCTCTTCTTCCCTTCTGACTGGAAAGCTTTTCCTCTTCTGCTTTGCATCAATTCTTTATAGTTTTCACCTTTCCCTTTCCCCTCGATCTCTTCCTCTCCACAGCCGTCACTCATCTTCGACACGTCACGCTCGTAGAATAACGCTGCACGACGAGCGAAGCCACGGCGGTCATCAGATCACGAATGGCAGCGTTTCCAGCATTAAAACCAAGCTAATGTTGTGCTTTCTGCAAAATCCAAACCCCCGAAGTGAACGTGCATGTTGAGCGTGCATCGTCTCTTGTCTGTGCTGTTTCTATCTTGCTCTGTGAACACTTGGATGTATTGCGAGTTGAGGGTTATTGATTCATCTGTTGAATTGATTGATTGTTGCAAAGAATGCCTCTTATGAAATGCATATCGCTTGTTTTTTAAGTTTAATATCATAGAAAAACAAGAAAGTCTGAAAATATTCACCTTTCTATTATATATATTATAATATTTTTGTATTATTTGTTATCACATTCAGTTTGTCAATGTCAAGTCTGTTCTGATCCCAAAAATAAATAGAGATTAAAGGTTTTAATCCACTTTTCATGGCAGTTTTTTATCCTCTTGCTCTCGCAGACTTGGCCAGCGAGAGGTTGGACATGTGGACGCAGCTCCTACCGGCTCATAATCATAAATCCTTTAAAAAAAAAAGATGGCTGGAGTGACGCCAACAGGTCCTTGGCTCACATTCAACTGAACTTTATTGAAATCTGTTGGCAAGCTTTGGAGATATCCATAACAACCAAACACAAATGAAACAGGGCTGAAGATGTGTATGCCGTCCTTTACTCAACTTTCTCTCACGCCATCTTTCCCTCATCAGATGTTAAAATCTGCTCCATTTGGAGTCCCTCCGTGTGATTCGTGGCTCTCTCATCACAGTACATCCACTCATTTGAGAAAGGACAGATGAATGCATTGTGCCGCCTTTATGCCGGTTGCCTGTCACTGATGCGTGCTGCAGTATTCACTGAATCAGTGAGTAAACGCTGACAGAACGGACACGTTTCAGGGATCTTTGCAGCATCATGAAGGTCTTCTCGTCTTAAGTCCTCACTGTGGGCAATGTGCTGAGCCAGCATTTGCATATAGATAGTTGCGGTGCCCGATTATCCTCAACCACACACACACACACACACACACACACATTTTGGAAGCGAGTCAACATTTCTTCCAGAGCGCATTGAACGCAGGAGCCGCCGAGGCTAAAGGGCAACAGCAGCTGCTTTTGATGCTGCGCAGTCGGCCGGCCTGTTAATCCACAACTCATCAATTCACTTTAAACTGCGGCACATTGCTCATTCGTTTCATGTTAAACTGCAGAAGGACAGAACAGCCCTCGACTAAAGGTTACAGCGTGTATGGAATACCTTCTTCCAAAAGGGCTGTGTGAGGAGAAGGTGGTGGTTGAGGAGAACGATTAGAGCTTTGGCTGTTCGTTGTGGGTTAGGGTCTGAGGAAAGCAAGTACTGTGACCAATTTTAATTAATCATGGAGTCGTCGCAAAACGAGGGGAGCGTATCATTGCTCTCCAGCTTAATATCCTCGTTATACGACACATTAACGAGGTCTTTCAAAGGGGTTTTATGTTCCCAGCGATGTTTCTCAAAGTCAAATGTTGAAATCACCGCCATGCAGCTCACAACCGCCGAGAAACGACAAGCAGATGAATGCACCAATAGCACACATGTGTTCATAAAGTGAGCGCTTTGTTTCTGCATGTTGATGCATTGTGTGTGTGTGTGTGTGTGTGTGTGTGTGTGTGTGTGTCAGCACAGATGGAGCCCCTGATAGAGGCCTGTGCAGCCGACCACTGCAGGACACATTATGGCAATTTCCAACTCGAGGAGCCAGCGAGCGTCGGCTCTGCCAGAATGCGACACCGACTCCTGCGCCGCTGGGACGCCGCCCAACCGCAGGAGGTGAGCGGAGGACATCGGCTGTTTGTCCAGTCCGTCTCTCCAGGTGCTTGGTTTCATTCTCTGAAGCTAATATTTGACGACAGGAGAACCTTTTCCACAGTTAACAACAACTATTCCACCAGGGAAAACAGGCAGGAGAGGCAGTGCTGATTGAATCACTCTCTGGCCAGAGTGTCCTCAAACACGCACACATTCACCAGGAAGGTAAACTAAAAGGTATAAAACTGAAGGAGTTTAGAGTAGCGCACACTAAACGTAGAAAAGTTGACTTCAAATGAAGAGTCGGATGCTCTTCTTCTTCGTTTGCGATATTCAGACTGTAAAATGTGTCGAAATACACAGTAACTATCTTTCATTTACTCCTTTAAAGTTGCCCTATTTATGTATATTTCTATATATTTTCCAGAGATTTGCGTGCAGCTTGTGTTTGTGTTTGTGAACTCACACACCTGTGTGCATGTGAAGCTCCTCCACGATCGCCTCCGTCCTCAGCGAGGTCACGCAGAGTCCAGAAAGCTCTCATCAGCACAACAAATCCCCGCTCTCTGATGAAAGGCATCTTCTGCACTGGGAAAATTGTGCCACTTTTCAAAGCAGATGAAAGAGGTGAACCGCTGCGATTCGTGCCGCCGGAGGCCTGATCTCCATCTGCAGATTCAAACAGAGATCCCGGAGACCTGAGATAAAGGCGAAGCTCTGCCCAGAACTTCAAACAGCGCCGACACTTCTAATTAAGCTACGAGGCTGCTGATGGAGCCGATGTAAATGAGGATTATTTAAATAAAGAAGATGAATAACTGCGGCGCCGTCAACAATCCTGAGAAGTTCAACCAATTTCAAGAACAAAGACGGGTCTCTTTAGAACATTCCCTGAGTGAGAGTGGTCTTCATGATGACTCATAACGTAATGCACTGTTTCCTCTCATGCCAGAAATCATTTAAGAGGTCTCATTCCTTCAAATGGAGCACATCTTGCTGGGGAACGACACACTTTGATTCACTTATTAAAGAAAAGACTTTCACCACAGAGAGGGCGATAACAATGTGCTGCTGAGGACAGACATCAGGGCAAAACTCTGCTTTTATTGTGGAAAAGAGGCCGTGCAGCAAAACGTGAGTCTGTGTACCCGGGCGTCTGATAGGAGGGCGGCAAATAAGAACGATTCCTGGCGAAGGCGGTTACCTGAGGAGACGGGTTTTAACATCGTGCATCTGCCGACTGAGCGCGAGATCATTCACACATCAGCGAGCAGCACGACGGGAGTGTGTGTGTGTGTGTGTGTGTGTGTGTGTGTGTGTGTGTTGCAACAACCAGACAAACTTGAGTTGTGAAGGAGCTCAGCAGGAAAACGTTCAAGGGTATATCAGGGATAGATTATCAGGGGATGTAACGCTGCACAAAACTCAGTAACATGACGTTTTGAAGGCTACTTGTAAATCTGTTGGTTTGTGTACGTTTTAAAACCTTTATTTATCACTTTTAAAAGGCACACTGTGCTCCGTTTTAGGAAATTCTAAACGTTGCAGAGAAAAATAAGTATTTAATAACAAAATGTGTTTCTTCTTCATCTTTCTTGTCCAATTGAAATAATGAGCAAGTTTAATACATCTTGGGATACAAATATATTTAATATGTTACTGCCACTCTGCTAAGCTAGTTAGGCTAGTTAGCATGTAGCAGGACTTCTTAATCTGGTGTTGGTGTTTGTTTGTTTCATACCCATTAGGTTTGATCTATGCTGCTTTATTCTAGTGGTGTAAACAACTCAATTATCAAAAGGTTTTAGGGGCAAAATAGATTTTTTAACAACAGGAAACGGGTAAAAGAGGCTAAACTAGCTTTAGCTAAGGCTATCTCACCCGCTAGCATTTGTTTTTTGTACCTCTGTTTTATAATTCTTAAGGATTTTATTCAAAGGTTAGCAATGTTTTCAGAGCTGCTATATGTCGTTTTAGAATTTAGTTTAAACGTGTTGAAAACCTTTATTCTCAGAGTATACAACTGGTTTTAAAGTGTCTAAACAATATTAATGGTGGAACAGAGCGTAACATTAAACATACAAAGGCACCCACACATAATGACTATCAGCACCATAATGCACGTGTTTTCTTACCCTTCACAGCCAGAAAGGAGCACATAGTGAACATCTGGAGGACAACACGGTTAACAACTAAAGCCTTGAAATCCCACGAGAACACAAACTCTAATCAGCTCTCAGAAACAATTAGCGCAGACAAGGAATGCATGTTTAAAATGATCTCATTAAGACGAACAATGTGCGTCCTTCAATACCAACAAACTGTGATTTTACCCCCTGATGGTCCAAAACAAACTCACTTGTCATTCTTTGTAACGTGTGTGTGCTGCAGAGTGCAAAAAGTCTCACGACCAACACTGAAAACAAGATTTTAGTAAACAAGTAAAGCCACGCAAGCATGCAGCGTCCTCTCTCAATGACGGACGCTGTGTCCGTCAATCCAAACCGTGTCAACGCCGTCCGCTTAGTCGTCCGCTGATATTCACTCAAAATATATTCGACTGGGAGATAATCATGAATGCTTTGTAGTCGCCGATCTACATGATGATGCGTTCAGGCTCTGTTCAGTATTGGGCAAAGGTTAATGATAACGTTGACTCAGGATCTTCTTGTAAAATGTTTTGCTAAGAAACTTAAATGAATCCAGTTGTTTGAAGGATATATTTATGAAAACAGATGTCAGAGAGTAAATGACGACCTGTTTAACTTCCTAAAACTAGCTTCTACTGATCAACGAGGCATCAGTGACATCCTCCACAATAAGAATCAATCAATGGTGTTTCTTAGCAGCACGTGAGCTGCAGAGTCATCCTGCGTTCGCTTCTTTCTTTGTCCTGATAATTGGAAGAATTTTTCAAATAAGTCCATCTTTTAAGCAAGTTGAAATACTTCTTTATTATAATCCCAAATCATGCCTCCCTCCCTCCCTCCTCATCTCTTTGAGTGAGACAGACAGCTGCGAGGCTGAGGACACGTTTGACGCTTGGCCGAGGAGAGGAATATTTCACAGAGACGGATGTCGGCGCAGACACCTCCGGCCGGAGGAAACACAAACGGGTCGATACTCTGATTGGCGAGCAGCTCCGGAGTCACGGGTCGGGTCCTCCTCTGACGGGCCGAGACGAATCCATCAGGACGGACCACATGCTGATACTGTATAGGTGGCTGTGCTGTTAACTTTGTCCACAGCGGTGACCTCACTGTCACTGTGCCGCTCAGTACGGTGGCCCTGAGAGCTCAAAGCACCGCGACTTAAGAGGATAAGAAAATATCTTCTACGAACAAATGCAGATGATGTTAACCATCAGAGTGTAAATAAAGTTTGACTGACGATGGTTCTCCTCCAATACTCAGTAGAACATGTTTCTCGTCTCTGATCATGTTTCATTGTAAACAACCAATCAGTGTTTAAACCAACAGCAGGAGAGCTAGTAACGTTAGCAGCACCGCTAACGGCTAACCAACAGGAGGAGAGCTAGTAACGTTAGCAGCACCGCTAACGGCTAACCAACAGGAGGAGAGCTAGTAACGTTAGCAGCACCGCTAACGGCTAACCAACAGGAGAGCTAGTAACGTTAGCAGCACCGCTAACGGCTAACCAACAGGAGGAGAGCTAGTAACGTTAGCAGCACCGCTAACGGCTAACCAACAGCAGGAGAGCTAGTAACGTTAGCAGCACCGCTAATGGCTAACCAACAGGAGGAGAGCTAGTAACGTTAGCAGCACCGCTAACGGCTAACCAACAGGAGGTTCACTTCAGTTACACTATGATGCCTTCAGGCTCTGCTCAGTGATGAGTATTGGACGAAGGTACATTATAACGTTATGATGTGTTCACATGTAATCTCGTAAAATGTTTGAAGGAGATGTTTTCACAATAATATAAAATAGATATTAGAGCTGAATTGTGAGCGGTTTACACTACCTCAGTTTATAATTCATCATTCAACTTATGACAAGATTTGTTTTCATCAATAACAATACAATATTTTGTTTCCTTATCATTTGAACGAAAGCGATAAAGTAGTACTCGTGTATATTAGATACGAGTTTGCAGTTAATTACAATTCCTCATTTTGGAGTTTGGTTGACGGCGTTTTGCTGCTTACACTTGTTGACTTCTTCACAGTGCATTTTGTTTGTTCGCCTTCTGGTATTTCGGAGAACAATGCGATGCAAATAATGCAACAGCACGTCGAGCATAAACCCCTTTGTGCGTGCTCGTAGCTGCCTCGCACCAGAATAAACAAAAGCTTACGTCTACAACAATGCACTGTGTCAACTCGTGGGTTTGATCGTCGACTAAGGACTATTGTGTGGAACCCCTGGTGTCCCTTGTGTTGTTCTCACCATATGCTCACTTTCTACAAAAACAAACAGCCTTGAAGCCTCTTTCTCCAGAGGAAGCTATCGTGTGAACACGCGGAGGTTTTTGAAACAAGAACCCGCTGCTCTGCGACGTATGGCAGACTTTTTAGCCTCTTTATGAATAATTTAAAATAAGACTGAGGGATGGAACCTTAGCACTTTCGAAAAGGACCGCTTTCAATAGTTTCCCTTCCAGTCATCCTCCGGGAAATGTCCCCAGATGTCGCCAAATAAATAAGCTTTGATATTCCCACATAACTCGTCCCTGCGCTGGCAAGCTCGCGGCCTTTAAAGGGAGCGCTGCGTCGCTGCGTCTGACAGCTGAGCGGGACCTGGCGATGCTGGTAACGACACGAGGGACGACAACAGAAGCTCCCACATCAAAGCCCTGCAGCACTGACACACACATATACATATGTACAGGAATATGTGCAGCAGATTACAGAGACCAGTTATTCATCAGCACTTACACCAGCTGGGTTACAAGTCAGAACACGTATACACTCAGAAGCACACAGCTCATTGGTACACAAGAAGAGAAGGAGAGCGTCTCTCAGCATCCTATCGACGCTCACTTAAGATAATGGGTCCTGTTGGGAGGCTATGGATTGGAGAATGAATCTCGGAGCTGTGTGTGTGTGTGTGTGTGTGTGTGTGTGTGTGTGTGTGTGTGTGTGTGTGTGTGTGCGTGTGTCGCAGCGTCAGGTGTTTGGACGTGGCTGGATTTAAAAATGTACTTTCAGCAGTTATCACTTCTGATTATATTGTTGCTAATTGATTAATTGTTCGGTCTACACGTGTCCAACCTGGAGTCTTACGCTCAAAGATCGTTATGATCGCTATTAATTTGTCACTTTTGCTTGATACATGACAATTAAAGTTGCAGTCGCTTAATTATCAATATTGTCAACAGACTTACTGATTAATCACGAAATCGTCTGTTAGTCTCACACAGTAAAGTGAGGTACGTTATCATTTAGTCTCATTGCTGAAACAATTAGACGAGTGATTAATAAGTGATGGACAGCAAATTAATCAACAGCCATTTATATAATTCATTCAAATTGATTCATTGATAAGTCATTTACCAAGCAAAACTTTTTCTGGTGCCAGTTTTTATATCATATCGTTTTTGAGAAAAAACAAGACATTTACAGATCGTTGCTGCCGACCCAATCGTTCCTTCCTTCGTTCGCCAGCTGTTGATGTCATTGCAGGGTGAACACAGGGGTAACTGATCGAATTGATCCCGTTCTATTTCGTGTGTCAGCCATTCCAGAGAGCTGCAATAACGTGTCAAAGTGGCGGCTGTGAAAAGGGAAGATTTGGTGTTTTGTTTGTGCCGGTCAAAAGAGTTTGAATCCTGGTTACTGCACAAATCAAACACCGTTCAGAGACTCAAGCACATCTGGTTTTGTGCTCATTGACGCTCACTTGCAGGAGTGAGAACTTTTATCTCGACATATTTCTTTGATCAACATGACAGAACGCAGAATCAACTGCTCCGAGCAAACGCTACAGTACCAAAATCCCCTGGAGAAGACATCAGCGGAACAGATATGTCGCTTTCTACGGCTCGGTTTGTGCCCCTTTCTTCCAACGTCAGCCTGGAATAGAAGAGCGTTTTCAGATTGAAAAGCTGTCTGTTTAATTACATGTTCTAGTTGCAGCTTACAGACAGTGCGAGGAACATTTTCTTGGCGTTTCCCTCGTTATTTACACTTTTAAAAAGATGTTATTGTGGATATCTCTTGCAGCGAAAAAAGGGATTGTGGTGGGTGGAAGCGAAAAAGAGGAGAAAACGAGAACAGACCCAGGAGAGCCTCATATGATTGTCTCTACATCCACACGAGCTGAATGATGCCCTTCAACCTGCACAGACATCAAACGCATACCATCACCGACATACCAGTGATTACCTCCCTCTCCAACACGACTCTCTCTGCGGTAGCATCATCTCTCTCTTTGAACCTCCACACTATCATGTTGCCCGACACAAGAGCCCTGCAGCCACGAGAAGGAGGAGGAAAACACAACATGTCAAACATACACCACACACACACACATCGGACACGGCTGACATTCAACAGCGTCTCCTGAGGCCAACATGTGTTCAAGCAAACACAGCCTTCTGCACATGCTTTCGAGTCTTTGCTCTGATGGAAAGCCTCACAATATTCCCTTTCTGGGCAGAATATCTGCCACCGAGCGCGGCGGATGGAAAAGCCCGAGGTAAAAGCAGAACGCAAGCGACCTCCACAAAGACGTCAGACCTGCAGCTGACAGTGAGACGTGTTGTTGTGGCGGACAACAACATATGTAGCCAACGTTACAGAGACAAAGACAAAAGAACACGCTGTCCTTCCTCCTGCAGGCGTTAGGACACACGTTATGCAAAAACAATGTATTGCATGCTTCCTCCTACACGCTGTGACACAGAGCCGGTGTGTCGGATGCAAATAAACACACATTGTCAGAGAAATCTCGTTACAAACCGAACAGCCGTCACCACGTCTGGGAGTTCAAAACCAGCGAGGAAGAGCTGCAAGACAAACTTTATCTAATCTCTGCTACATGATCAGCCCAGCGTTCAAACGATGATACTGCTGAAGTGATTAGTCGATCAATCAGGCAGACAAATAGCAACAATTTTGATCATCATTTAAATACATTTTTGAGCAAAACATGGCAACACTTTCTGGAGGAGTTTATGAGAGGATTTGCTTCTTTACTCTGTTTTATATCATTTTAAATTGAACATCTTTGCTAAACTTGAGCATTTTACTTTTAGATTAATGCTAGAATACTTTCAATGCTAGAATAGCACACTAATATGCACAACTTTAGCATGTTAAGTGCTCAAATAGCATACAAACATGTTCAACTTTAGCATGTTTAATAGCACACTAACATGTTCAACTTTAGCATGTTTAATAGCACACAAACATGTTCAACTTCAGCATGTTTAATAGCATACTAATATGCACAACTTTAGCATGTTAAGTGCTAAAATAGCATACAAACATGTTAAAGTTTAGCATGTTTAATAGCATACAAACATGTTAAAGTCTAGCATGTTTAATAGCATACAAACATGTTAAAGTTTAGCATGTTTAATAGCATACAAACATGTTCAACTTTAGCCTGTTTAATAGCATACTAACATGTTCAACTTTAGCATGTTTAATAGCATACAAACATGTTAAACTTTAGCCTGTTTAATAGCATACAAACATGTTAAATGTCAGCATGTTTAATAGCATACTAACATGTTAAACTTTAGCATGTTTAATAGCATACAAACATGTTAAAGTTTAGCATGTTTAATAGCATGCTAACATGTTCAACTTTAGCATGTTTAATGATCGTATCGCATAGGCTACTAAAATGTTCAGCATGTTTAGCATGTAGCTTTCAGCTGAATAATAAGATAACATACCAATATGCTCACCATGAGCATCTTACTTTTAGGATAATACTACAATAGCACAGCAACATGCTGAAGCTTGGAATTCTGTTTTTAGATAAATGCTAAAATATCAAAATAAGATGCTGAACTTTCTGTTGTTTTTCGGTGGATGAATCAGAAAATGATCATCAGATTCATAGTGAAACAACTGTTAGTTTAAACCACGAGGAAAACATTTAACCTGGCTCTATTTTTGCAAGAATGCCATGTAACATCATCTGGAAATGTGATGCATTGGCCGATCAAATATGTATTCTAAATAAGTGACATCATTCATTATCTAATGAGCGTCTTGGGGGTGACTTACAGTTCCACGATGTCACATTAAGGCCGAACGAGGGTTGGTGCCGTGTCGGCTTGATTGACAGTTGTCTCCGTCTATCGTCCTCATGGTGGTTTGCCACTTACTGAGTCTAGTTCGGCTCGACACAGTCGCCCACATTTTGAGATTGTGCCTGAAGCAGCATGTAAACTCACACTCCAGGCTTCAAAAAGTGCTCACTGAGGCCTACGGGCGACGTCGCAGATACATCGATAGAAAAGACACTGTCGGCCACAGCTGTGGTTAACAGGTCTATTATTTTTTCACACTTGCAGACTTGGATGAATAACCTCTCAAAGCTGCAAAAGCCAAAGCGCCGTCAAGCACAGACTTGACGGCGCTTTGGCTTCCGTCGCATTCACACATCGCTCTCTGTTCTCTGACAGCAGCACAGGTGTGGATGAACTCCGGCGAGCGAGACGAGCTACAGTAGCACCCGGCGGAGCATTTTTGCACACTTACCTAAACGGTAATGACTCGAGCAGTTGGTTGGGAAAATTGATTGGATAACAAGCTCTGATGAGGCCCGTTGAGTTAATCAAAGCCGGTGACGTCCCATGAGTCAGACAAACAAAGACACAGTCAATGGGAGGCGAAGTGCAGTCAATGAAGGGCACAATGCAAACTCAGCAAGTGAGAGCTGAACAGCCTCCAGCAACCGCAAAAAAAGTAAATGCTGTTTTACAGTGTCAATGTCGAACGGAATCGACCAACTCCCCTGTGCAACAAAAGAAAAGGGAAGCAGACGGGAGAGGGGTTTCACAGCAGGAGCCTCAGTGTGCTACTGAGGCCATAAATCTGCCGCTTGGCATCGTGTGTCGTCGGCAGAGTCGGACTCCGGGCGTGTTTCAATCAACAGGCCGACAGACAAGCTGAACAACATGAGAGCCACAAGCACACTAGGACTACGACCTGCTTGATTAAGATATAGAGACGCTGGGAAACAACGACATATATCAAGCTTTTTAAAAAAAAGTACAACGAGAGGTTACACAGAGAGCGAAGTTGCAAAATATGCAAATGAAGTCGGGATATGGGTCGTATCTCTCCAGAGCTGATAATCATGGCAGCTCGAACACGTCACACATACAGTACAGTACAGAGGCACATACTCATGAATAATCTCTCGGGCACAACCTTCATCTCCATCTCTCACTCTTCAGCTCATCAGTTCCCCTCAAAAAAAAAAGCCCTTTGCTACCTCCATCTGAACTCTGCGACAACAAAGCAACTTTCATCATGCGGTCACGTCTGATCAAAGCACGAGAAACTGACATCGACGTTGGCTTATTATAAGAAAATAAAAGGACGACCTCCAGAAATGAATGTAAATTCAAGCATAGTGTTGGACCCAGGCAGCAAGCTCTCTGTCTGAAAACCGAAGCCGATGCTGAAGTGTCTTAAAGCTGCATTCTCTCTAGTGGCCACCAGGGGGCGACTCCTCTGGTTGTATAGAAGTCTATAGAAAATGACTCTACTTCTCTCTTGATTTATTCCCTCAGTAAACATTGTAAACATGAGTTTATGTCTCAATCTCTAGTTTCAAGTCTTCTTCAATACAGCATGATGTTCATTTAGTACATTATGGTCCATTTAGAGTCACACAGACCATAAAGCAGGGGATGCTTTAGGGCGGGGCTACACAGTGATTGACAGGTCGCTGTAATGGCGGTGTCTCGGAGTTGTCTGTGTCCCTTTCACAGCGGCTTTTCAGTTCATGAACAATGTTTAGATTGCATTAAAATCGTATTCAGTCTCCTCTTATATACAGTCAGCATTGTGATTTGAAAACCCAACTCCAAAACCCAGTTCCACGCAAACTTTTCCAGTGAAAATATATTTCCAGATTGCTTACTTTCTTATCTCTAGGCTGACGTTACACTCTCTGCATGCAGCTCCCCGATCAGTACAGAGCATGAGCAACTCTCAACAGAGATGACAGAGGCGCGATATGGCTCCCTTGTTTGCAACTTCCATCATCAGCTCCAGAAAAAAAAAATGACTGCTGCATCCAAAATCAGTGATGGAAGTAGCGCATGAGCAGCATCGGGGAAGATGTACAGATCAGGTAGAGTGATAGGTGTTGTTGTTGTCGCCAATACCTAATCTACCATTTCATGCTGTGTTGAAGGCAGTTCAGGCGCTGGTATCAGACTGAAACAGATCGGGAGACTATAATTGCATAAAAAAGCAAAACTAGCCATTTATTACAGGGGATCCAGCTCACTCAGAGACCATTATCCTGTAAACACACACCAGAATTTAATTCTCACAAAAACAGAGATCTCAAATCCCAATTAAGAAGGCTGGAAACCATCCTTCCTGCTACAGTCCTACTGTGGGATTTAGTTTGATCTAATTGGGCATAAATACACATGAAAAGCCTGCCTAGTCCGATATCAAGTAAACACAGCCAGAGGAGATGCAAACACTCATTTTGAGGCCAAGTGTTGACACCCTGTGGATTCAATCCTGTGAAAATCCTGCCTGTGGGATTTCAAATATAGCGAGTGCACAGAAAAAAAGATGATTTCCCCTAAGAGCGTAAGAAAAGCCAGTCGATGCCACTTACAGATTCTGTGATTACCAAACCTGCAGCTCGCAAAATGAAAAGGCCCGCCTGCCCACCGGTTGTCCGCTGCTCTCCAACCGCCAATTTCTTTGGCAACAGGAAAAGGAAGGACGGCAAGGAGAGCGTTCGTTTGATCCGAATGCCACCCGAGGAGCGGACAGATGATCATCGGCTGCCTGGGAGGAAGCAGAGCTGCGGGATCAGACCCCCGACCCGCCGAGGTTCGGCCTCTGGATGCAGATAGAGCTTTTTTTTCCTTTTTATCAAACGCCTCGTGGAGAAAACCGATCCCAAAAGCTGCGGCGTGGCGCTGCAGAACTGTCGGACGTAATGCTACAAAGTGGTTGAATTGTAAGAGAGTTAATGGCAGCAATTTCAAAAGGGCACCTTAGAAAATCATGCTTCTCTCGAAATAACCAAATTGCTCCGGTAAGAATTGGGAAATTGTGTTATTTCAACAGGGCTTTCAAAAAGAAATCAGGTTAATCTCCCAAAAAGGTAAAAACGCATAACAAGTGGCTTTATTTTGTCATCACATGGCGGCAACCAGGTTCCGGCGACTCCTCTGGTTGTATAGAAGTCTATAGAAAATGACTCTACTTCTCTCTTGATTTATTCCCTCAGTAAACATTGTAAACATGAGTTTATGTCTCAATCTCTAGTTTCAAGTCTTCTTCAACACAGCATGATGTTCATTTAGTACATTATGGTCTCGACTCCTTTCACTCCACACTTTCCTGTGAGCGAGCGTGTGAGGATGTGTTCACATCACATGCCAGGATTTAATCTGGAGGGAATCCATGTTGACTCAGTTGGCGGGGAGGAATGAGACACTCGCTGTGCGGCCTCGTCCTGTGATTTAGTCTGACACACCTGGTATTATAAGTTCTTTGAAACTATTTTCAGGGAATACAGGGAATCGATATTGGGCCGAATGCTGGGCTCATGTGCTCATACTCGTACTCAACCACGGCTGCTCCGGTGCACTTAAGGTGGACTGATCTTTAAGGTGGACCAGGGCTTCAAGTCAACCCAATGATTGGTGATCTGTATCTCTTCCGGCCCCAAACATTCCTAATCGGAGCACCATTAAAAACGTCTCTTCATCCGAGCAAGACGTCTCGTTTACTTCTTTTCAGCAGCTGGTGCAAAGTGCTGAATGTAAATCCATCCCGGTGAGAGGGAGCAGCCAGCCCGGCAGATACCAACATGGACACCTGGGCCCTCCTGTTGCCATGGCCACCGGCAACAGAGGAGTCGAGGAGGAGGGAAGGGAGGAAGGGGGTAATCAACGCTTCCTAAACAAATCAGCCCCGAGAAAACTGCTGAGACCCGGAGCCTTTAATTACATCAACCTGAAACCGAATTATAGGCCGACTCTGCTGCGTGTAATAACTAATCAAACACTCCCCATCCTCTTCCACTCCTCCTCCTCCTCCTCCTGTCCCACTCCATCATCAGTTGGAACATTTATATCGGGGTATTCGTTCCCAGGAGAGACGGAGAGAAATGTCAAGACAAGGGAGACATGGCTCATCCTCGCTCACTGGCCTGTTTGCTTCTCGTTCTATCTCTCCCTCCATTCTTTGTCCTTTTGCTTCCCCCGCTCTCGCCCTTCCTCATTCACTCTGCCCCCCCCTCCTCTTTCTTTTCTCTATTTTATCCTGTCATCTACAGTGTCTGCTTTCCGTTTCCACCGAGCTTCGTGCGAGCAGAGCAGAGCGAGATGAGAGGTGGAGGTGCATGAAAAATAACCCTCAAAAACCCTAAAATTGGTTGCTGGCTTTCAAAGTACAGAAAATGAAGGTTTTCTTCAGTTGTCCGTCTCACAAAGTTAGTTTTAGATGAAGGCTGGATGCTGAACATGGGGGCTGGGATACTCAAGGTATCGCCAGATGATCAGCCAAATAGGAAATCATTTAAAATATATGTATATTTCAGCTTTACAATCTTTTTTATTATAAAATACTGAAAAGTTTTACCCCTAAAACTGCTGAATTTTATAATATTGTAAATATAAGATGTTTAAGACGTCACGTTGGGCTGCAGGAACTTATTTTATAGACGAAATGATGAATCGATGACTACATTCAAAACATGGAGTGATGATGAATAATCAATTCTTCCTGTTTAGATTCAGGACTTATTCCAAAATGAATCTATGAAACAGGAACATGTGCCGCTGCATAACCCCGACGCTCTGATGATAAAAACATCACGCTCTGAACTCCGCTTCCCTTTTTCACGTGGAAACACGAGCACATTGTTTATCTCCGAGCCATTACAGAGCCACCCAGGCAATTCATTACTGAATTACACCATGCTGCTGCACAATGAATGCATTATAGGGCCTCTGGGATTTGCTTTTTTTATTTCCCATTACCAGGTACACACTGTCCTGCACAGGCCAAGCAGGGGGAGGCTTTGAATAACATTTAGCATTCAGATTAAAGTGTTGTATGCAGCCAAAGCTCCGGCTTCCGGGGTTTTTTTCGGCTCCAAAAGTCGGATCAATTTACAATCCAATTCATTCAAATTGTGTGGAAACATGCTCACAAGAAGGGAAACAATCGGCTTCCCCCGGTAATGGGGGTCTGGAGCAGAAAGAGAGGGACACCTGATGTGTCTGACATGCCTCCTTTGATGCTTCAGTACACAGCCAATGCAACGGGGGGGCTACCGCTACTGTAATGTGTTGCTCGGAGTGTCTGCTGTGCTTCCATTACCCAAAGAGTTAGATTTACTCCTCAAACCTTGTTGCAGCACACGTTTCTGTTTCATTCTCATTTGAATGCACGATCACTGATTCATTTATTGGTTTACAAGCAGAAACTCTCCAATATGAAGATTTGTTGTTTTGTTTTCTCACTTCTATCTCATTGTAAACTGAATATCTTTAGGTTTTGGAAAGAATCGTTCACAGTGCTATCGGTAGCTTTTTGACTTTTTTGGGGGGGGAAAGGCTTATCCTTTCTGTGTGTTCAGAAGGAAGCTGAACACAGGAGATATTAGCGTAGCTTAGCATAAAGACTGGAAGCAGGGGGAAACTGCTAGCCTGGCTCTGTGTAAACTCACCAACACCGCTAAAGCTCACTGATTCAAACATGTTGTATGCAGGCGGGCAACCTCCGGTTCTAAAAATGTGTGTGTGTGTGTGTGTGTGTGTGTGTGTGTGTGTGATTTCAACATTTTATCTCATATTCATGACTTTTTTATATTGTTATTATGACATTTGAATTATTTTTAATATCATTAATATGACTTTTTATCTCATAATTATGACATTTATCTCATATTTATGACTTTTTAAAATCATTAATTCATCTCATATTTATGACTCACCATGGAGATATTTTTACTATCAGACTTCATCCCGTTTTTTCCTTTTACTGCCACACATGGACTCCCGTAGTAATATCCCCTCACACTGTATAATACAGAAGCCAGTGTTAGTGTGCGATTGCAGAAGAAACGGGGGAATTCTCCCATGTTACATGCAACAGACTCGTCCATCACAATCCAAGTCAAATCACACAACACACGACATCTAATTTCCCGCCCCGTCTCACAACTGTATCCTTTCTGGTTGGAAATGAAAAATCATTCATTTTAACACCTCCTCCATCTCCCGCCGCTCGTTTTACGTCCAACAATGATCCGAGGAGCGGCTGCCGAGCATATCCATCCGGCCACGAGGACGGGCTCGTTTGGCAGCGCCGAACAGAGTGAGCGGTGTGCAAATCCAATAAGGCAGTCCGTCTTCATCATGTGGATGGATGGAGCGCCAGTCGGAGATCCGATTCGAAATGTGAAGCAAGTGGACAGAATGAGTAGGAGAGAGGGAGTGCGTTGCATGTAGGGACGGGCGATCAAATCAAATATCTCAATGTTTTCATGACTCGATCGATTATTTTAGAGATAATCACGAGTAATGTGGATATATTGACAAAGTGGCTAAATGCAAGTAATAGACCAGGGTTGAATTTTACAGTTTTCACTCCAAACGGGAGAGGTGAAAGCCCCCTAAATGTATCTGGCTCGCAGCACTAAAACACCTTCAGAAGCCCACTAAAGTCACGAGGATGCATCCTCTGGGAACCACGAATGCCAACTTTCCATCCGACCGAAGTTGTTGAGATGTTTAACTCAGAACCAAAGTGCTTCACTGACCGACTTTGCCTCCAGCGTGGTTCCAGATCAGACACTCTCCCCTGCTGCTCACCTGCCTCTGAGCCTCATGCTGCCCTCCTTTTCCTTGATCACTCATCTTTCCTCCCTCCTCCTCCTCCTGCTCATTTGGAGCTCATTGCCAAGGTTGCATCAAACCACATCCCTTTAAAAGTTGTGTCCTTGTGTGTCAGGGGGGCCAGAAAAATAAAGAAATCTCAATCAGGGCAGGCGTGTGTTGCGACTCCTCTTCCCTACAGACATGAGAGAAGCTGTACCAGCTTTACAAATGGGGAGGTCACCCTGAAAAACAGAAAAAGCCATTTCAACGAAGACTTCCCCTCCAGGGACAACACTAACAGCTCTCCAGCCGGCCAGGGCCTGACATGTTAAAGAAATACAGCCACCATCCCTCGTCTGACTGCCGCTCAACTCGAGATCCGCACTGAAGAAGTTCCAGAGTGAGACGTCCTCGTCTCAGACGCATGTCTGACACCAGACTGCAGGTGACTCAGAGGAGCAGAGACCTTCATCCTGGAAGGCTGGAACATGTTTCATGCACCGAGGTGCTTACTCCCTGCAGATGGATCCGTTAATGGAGAGAGCTGCATTAGATGAGATGAGGAACACTGGAGCATGGACGTCTTCTTTTTTAAAAGAATCTTCCCCATCTGTTGGTCTTCTTGCAGCTGCACGTAGACATCGTGCCACACACAGATGCACAATGACGCTGGAGACCTTTACAAAATAACTTCTCTCACGATTAAACCTCTAAATGTTTCTATCGGAGGTCTAATGCACAGAGGAAGCACATTGGACCGCAGGAAGTAGACGCTTGGACACGTCAAAGCAGGAAAAGCATGGTGGAACTACCGACATGGAGAGCGGCTGCATTACATTTAGCTTTGTAAGGACCTTGGTTTTGTGCATGCAGATGTGGAATGTTTATCACACAAAAACAAGCGCAGTGAAGACGTCACCTATCGTACTTTTAAACATTTGTGGCACTTTCTACACAAACCAATTAACTGATCGATTGGAAAGAACGAATCCACAGATCAAAAATAACACAATTGTTAGTTGCAGCCTTGTCCATGCTGTTCGTTACACTGTGCTTTCGTCTTTACAAGAAGTCAAATGTCATTTCTGCCCACACACCATTGACGTACATCCAATATGGCTACAGGAGTAAAATCACTCATTTCAACAGATTCAGAACTCTGAGACATGAATTGATGAACGGATCGTGTAAACTGCAGGAACATTCTGTCAGCGTCGAGTTCGGAAGTGAAACCGCGCTCTGCAGATCCAACTTTTCTTCTTCTTCTCATCGACTTAATGGATTGTGAAAGGAAGGTAAATGATTTCCCTCTGACAAAAGAGGATGCGTTACCCTTCACCATCCGTCACCGTTTACGATCCATCCTGCGGGCGGATAATAACGGCATCTATCACCGCGGGAGACACCCGCAAAACAACGGGAACACCGGGGGAGACGGTGATCGATTCCAATTGGATCCTTCTCAGGAATCCTGGACAGGAGGCGGAGCCAGATGCCTCAGGTTCATGACCCCCACCCCCAAAAACCCCTACTTTAAATACCGTCACTGAGGATAGATGCACGAGTCAGCGAGTGTATCAACACGCCTGTTTGTATGCACGCAAACCTCATTTCAGATACAGCGGCTAAGCAAATGGAGTGTCAGAGAAACACGACGGTATCGGCACACAAGCCTGCTGCAGAAAGAAACAAAAAAACACAAGAAGTGCATTAAATGACACGCCTCCTGATGTGTGCAACTACCTGAGAGCAGCTCAGTTTGTGGGACAAACTTGGAGGTCTGACGCTATCGTCTTCCCCTCAATAGCCACTTTAAACCTCAACGCTTCGCATCTCTTCTTCTTCTCTCACGTTTATTTGTATTTATGGCAAATTAAATTGACCCAAGCAACGCAGCCCAGCATTTCAGTCTGCTCATCCTCGTGCTGCTGAGGAGGAAGCCCCGCTGGCAGATGTGGAGACCTTACCTCATTACAGAAGGTCAACGCCGGCACACAACTCTCTCTGTCTCAGGAGGGGATCATGTGACATTCATCTTATTATGAATAAAAGTGCACAGAGACATGAGGGAGGAGAGAGGAAGGTCTTCGTGAAATACACCTTCTGGCACTGCAACTACTTTAATGTCTGTGGGACGCAGTTCAGTCTTGCTGCTCGTCATCTCTGAAGTTTTTATGTCATTTTTTATATATGAATTGTTTACACAAATGTGTTTTTTGCTCCGAATTGGGCAGATGAAATAACTAAATACCATAAAAACGTAGTTTTTTACATTTACTTCAATGTTAACGAAGGTTGCATCGAGCTGCATTATGATGCGTTCAGGCTACAGTCAGTAAAAATGAGTCTTACGCAAAAAGTACATGATGATGTCATCCTGATGTGTTCAAATGTAATCTGGTAAAAAAAAAGTTGTTAAGCACCAAACTTGTTTGAAAGAGATGTTTTCACAGCAATACAGAAAAGAAACGAGAGAGGGAATTATGACCGGTTTTTTGTTTCAGTCTCATTTTGAAAATATCTTCAGATCTTGAGGTTACTGGTGACTGATGTTTGATGTTGCATGTATGAAAGTGGCCACACTCATACGGTTAAATAACATGCAAACACTAGATATCAACAACAGGCTTCAAAGTGAACCTGAGTGGAACTCAGAGGCCAAACACGGCGTTCTGTGCAGTGTGTGGATGAGAAGCAACAGATGTTCTTCAGGCACAGACGTCAGCAAACCTTTCATGTCTGCCTGAAACAAGCGTCGACGTGTTTCATGTCACTTCCTGGTTGTTTCCTCGGCGCTCGCTAGACTCTGACCACTTCCTCCTCTGAGCCTTCATCTCCACACAGAATGGCAACTCGTGCTGCAGATAAAGCGATTGTGAAATTTACAAAAAAAAAAACAACTTGGCAGGAAGTGCACGCTTTGCTATCAGAGCATCAGCGAAGAGATGTAGCGGAGATGCACAGAATGAAAGTGAAATACAAAAAACTGCTGCGTTTGTGTCGCTCACCTTGCCTCAGAAGACTTCACAACAAAGTAACAGGACGAAGAGTGAATCGTGCATTGTGTGGGAAAACGCTGTGTGAAAAACAAGCCGGTCCCAGAGCTCAGCTGCTGCGACAATGAGAAGAAACCCAAAAGACACCAGCGTGTGGATTCAGAGGAGGGAGGGAGGAGGGGAACAATACTCCCCACACAAATTACACAAGATCCCGTAAAGGCCGCTTCCTCCCAACAGATGGGAACCAATTAGCCACCTGACTCCCAGAAAGCACTTGGGCAGCCGCGTGGAGCCGAGATGCAAACGAAGCACAGGGAGAAGGTGGACGCGGACCTGCCGACTGTCTTGGGAGAGGAGAGAAATTAATGGGGGAGACAGCGGAGGTGCAGTTTTGGAAAGTGGAATAAAGTGGGAAATGATGTATGGAGAAGGACCGCAGGACTGAAGAGGTTACGGGGGGGGGGGGGGGGGGATCTGTTGATGCAGAACGTCGTCTCATCCTGCAGGCGGCGGATCCTCCATCAGCCGACACATTGAATCCGAGGCCGACATGAAACCACTGATCTAGTTAATGGACATCTTGTCATGTTTACTTAGGTGAAGCGCTGACTACGCCCGGGGCTGCTGGCTCTGCAGAAACGTCACCACTTTCAGTCGCAGGTTCTTTTCGGGGTAACGCCGGTCGTGTTGAAAAAATATTTCAGTTGACGGCATGTTTTTTAAGAAGGATGCACGAGGCTAAACGGCAGGATCGCCCTTAAATAGAAGCTTTTTTTTAGTTCATAATCAAATCCGTGCATTGAGTCTGAATGAGGGATGCACTGATATCGGATATTGGGTCGATATCGACTCAAATAGTTTGATAGGGAATCAGTGACAATGGGGCAAATCAATGCATTTAAATGATGTTTATTTACTATGTACATTATATACTGGGATTTTTGCTGCATTGAAAGAAAAGGTTCACACTTGAATTGTAATACCTGGAAATTTTGAAGATCTTTTACAGAGTTGCTGGATTTATTATTTTAAGAATAAATAACAATTCAGTGAATTCCCAAAATACCCAAAACGATACCCAAAGCCAAGGTATCGTATCGGTATCTGGACTGATGAACCATCATCCTCAGCTGTAGCCGACATCGTGTTTCGTACCAATTAGCATGCTAACATTACACCTGCAAAATATCAGCATGTTAGCATTGTCATTGCTAGCATGTCAGCATGCTGACATTAGCATTTAGCTCGGCTGGTAGCATGGCTGCAGACTCTTGACATTTGCATGATTAATGATGATTAATCGTGTGGTTTTACGTGTGTGCAGAATGCACGCTTGAAGACTGCATCTACGGCCACATCGCTCAGCCGTCCATGACATCGTTCAACCTACTGGACAGCTTGAAAATCACCACGGTTTCTAAAAAAGAATGATCCGAAACATGCAAAGGACTAAAAAGAAAAAATGAACAAAATAAGGTGCCTGTTTCAATTTGACACAGAATAAAGCTGCAACCTTTTCAGATGCCAAAGCTACAAACACCACATCTCAAACTTCTCACACTCCTCTGAAGTACGAGAAAGATATAAAAAGAGAGGCTGCAATAAGATGCCAGTACAAGTTAAGCTCTTCAGGATCAATTTAATTCTGTGAACGTGTCTGAAGCTCCGTGCCTCAACAAATTGAAGGCAATGTTTAACTTCATTCCCTCTGACTGCACACGAGAGCTATCAGGCAGCTGTTAGATGAAGCCGGTAAATATCGCGAAGTGTCGGTGATATTCCCCCCCGCCAGTCGCTGCAACAGCTCTGCATAATCTGGAGTTCTTCCAAGAGAGGAAAATAAAAGCAGGGGTATTACACTGACCGTTAACATATGTGCTCTTAATCCGTTATTTCTAACAATATACGGCCAAAAGTATGTGGTGGCCCGTACGTTACACCCACAGGTGATTGTTGAGCAGCTAATTCCAGCCTCCACTCGTCTGGTTTCCACCAGATGTTGAAACTGGCTGCAGGGATTTGATCCCATGATGTTTGGTGCTGAACCAGGAAGTAGAAAGACTGCAAAAAGCCACACAGGGCGGGTTTTTTGAGGAAATAAAAATAATTGTGTTTCACCCAAGGCACCGCCTGTGAAACGAGAAGTTCTTTTTTTGTTTGTTATGTAACTTCTGTGAGCTTAACTACACTTCTGTAGTTATTTCAACCACAACCACCATCTTTTCCTAAACCTAACTCAGTCGTTTTGTTCCCTAAATCGAACTAAATCTTTTCCTGTGAGGACAGAACTTTATTTTGAAAAGATCGTATTCACATAACGAACGCGTAAATTGACGCGTGTTGCTGGATTTTGTAGGAAAACTCACAAAATGAAGTCATACAAACCTTTGTGTGACGATACGATGAATAAAACAATAGCGCGTGCTGTCCACATACTTCTGGCCATCAAATGCATCTTATCTCATTCATGTTCAGGGTTCTGAGGGCGTTTGGACTCTTTCCTGTCACACTTATACATGTTCACAATATAAATAGCGTATCTAAATAACCCGTAAGGTTGGATTTGTTGCATTTGTCGTTGGGTTGTAATACGTTCTCCAGGTGTTCAGGATATTTCGACCACACCTTAATATTCCCCGCATGCAAATGAAAATACTTCATGATTTTAAGGCCGGTTTGTTATCTTGTTCAAATAACTTGAGCAGACTAAACCAGCTGATGTGAAGTCAGAGAACTATTGAGTTTGCAGCTCCACACCTTTGCTCTCTCTCACATTTGTTCTACACTTTTGTTTGAATCAAACAGCACAATGTTTGAGTGGAATGCCTCGGCAGCGTTATGGAGAACCACGAGCAGAACTCTGTGAGAGCTTTATTACAGCACTTATGTTGTTTGGAGGATGATGCAACATTGGACTTTGGAAAATGAAGGATTAGGAGCGATAACAGACATAACAGGTTTTATGGGCGAAATCCAGCTTCTTCATTCTTAATCTCCAACTGTATAAACACCCCCCCCCCCCCCCCGAGTCAAATCCATCACGTTTCACTTAGAAGTGCAAAGTGCAGTTTGTTTTTACTGCCCGTCTTCTTGCGGCCAAATTCTCTTGTTACCTGGCAGGTTGACAGGTTACCACAACGCCGTCCAATAAACAAGCAACTCGTGCGATCGTCGTTTGGATAGAATCGGCCGGTGCACATGTGAACGTTACCACAGCAAACATGCAGCGACGTAAACCTGCAACAGTTTGATCCACAGAATATAAACTGTGGATGTGCAATGTGTGGATTCGACTGAACTATTTGTGCAACGTTAAGAGCACGTTGATCTTGAACTTGGAGTGCCTCTTTAAAGTGGATCCTGCTTATTATTTCATCTCAAAGGTCAATCTTACAAATATGTCAAAAACGACACAATGGTGCCATTTACGCAGCTGTAAACACGCACTCAACGCCCACACAAACCCCACTTGCCATCTGCAGCATGTCATCATCGGCGTGAGACCGAAGCAGCGTGCAGGAAATGGTTTTACAGACGAGGAAGCAGCTCACGAAGCCGTGAAGGTTTAAAGGCCGCGGGACAAGAGAGCACACGGACACAAACTCTCATTCTAACACAGTCATCCTGCAGGCAATTAAGTTAGCCCGAGAATTAAGCGTGAGTTGAACACATCCTGAATGTTGGATGAAGTCCAGCAGCAGCAAATCAGGCGTTAAAAAATAAATAAATAAACAAAGCGTTTTCAGAATGTGACCAAACTTCAAATTTAGATTACTGGAAATCCTCCTCATGCGACTCCCTTTTTATCAGCATTTCACAAAAGTGAAACAACAACCTCTTTCTTCAAGCAGAACATGGGAACATGGATGCCCTGTGGCTCAGCTGGAGCGCTTATCTATTCAAATGCTGCATCTGAAAACACACACACACACACACACACACACACACACACACACACACACCCTGGAAAGAGGGGAAAACAAGCCACTTACAGATTTCATTATCGCCTCACACTTCCACACCAGGCTCACAGGAAAGATGCTTTTTGATGAAAACAACTTACACTAAAACAACTTACACTAAAACACCAGTTTAGAATGGAAGGAGGGGGCCAGAGTGTCTCCAAACCACAAAGGATGAAGAGGTGAGGTAAATCTATAAGTTGACTTTATTGGTTTGTAAACAATCACTGTAACAATGGGCCACAATGACAGCCCCCCCCCCCCCTCACTGTACACAGTCCGGTGAAGGGATTGAGATAAGCAGGTCTGTTATATTGATTCAGATAAAGCACTGTGAATTTCTGTCGACCACTGTGACGAAATTAGCGCGAATAAAACTAAATAAAATCTTTAAGTCCATTAAAAACCTCTTTAAAAAGCAGATGCACAAGATGACTCCCAACAAATAACAACAATTATCCCGTTAAATCAACGCTACAATCACACATCAGCGTTGCGTGTTGGTGGTGCACGACTGGCTGGACCCCGATGCACGTGCAGAAGAAGTGTGCAGACAAAGCCGAAGAAGAGAGATGCAGCTCTCCCACCTCTCGCGGACAAACAAAGCAACACAACGATGAATAAATCCTCAAACTTTAGTTTCCCTCGATGCTCCGTCAGACAGACTCCGTGCAATGAATGGTCTTGTGGAGGAAGGTGGAGCTCACCTTTTGTTAGTTGCTCTGTCGGATGGCAGCAGCAGTTCTCCCCCTGAATGTCTGCCTCTCTGCGGCCGTATGCTCTCCTCCGCTCCTCCGCGGATTTCTAATCAGGGCAGCAGCAGCAGCAGCGGCGGCAGCGGAAGCGGCAGCAGCGGCAGCAGCAGCAGCGGCAACGGAAGCGGCAGCGGAAGCGGCAGCATCAGCAGCGGTTGTTGCGAAATCGTTGATGCGCGCTTCGCCGTGTTTCAGTGGGCGGAGTGGCTGCTCGCTGTTTGCTTCCTATGTTTCAAACCAAAGCCCTCCCACTCTCCCTCTCCCTCTCCTCTCTCTCTCTCTCTCTCTCTCTGTGTCTCTCTCTCTCTCTCTGTGTCTCTCTCTCTCTCTCTCTGTGTCTCTCTCTCTCTCCCTCTGTGTCTCTCTCTCTCTCTCTGTGTCTCTCTCTCTCTCCCTCTGTGTCTCTCTCTCTCTCTCTCTCTCTCTCTCTCTGTCTCGCTCTCTCTCTCTCTCTCTCTCTCTCTGTGTCTCTCTCTCTCTGTGTCTCTCTCTCTCTCTCTGTGTCTCTCTCTCTCTCTCTGTGTCTCTCTCTCTCTCTCTCTCTCTCTCTCTCTCTCTGTCTCGCTCTCTCTCTCTCTCTCTCTGTGTCTCTCTCTCTCTCCCTCTGTGTCTCTCTCTCTCTCTCTGTGTCTCTCTCTCTCTCCCTCTGTGTCTCTCTCTCTCTCTCTCTCTCTCTGTCTCGCTCTCTCTCTCTCTCTCTCTGTGTCTCTCTCTCTCTCTCTCTGTGTCTCTCTCTCTCTCCCTCTGTGTCTCTCTCTCTCTCTCTGTGTCTCTCTCTCTCTCCCTCTGTGTCTCTCTCTCTCTCTCTCTCTCTCTCTCTCTCTCTCTCTCTGTCTCGCTCTCTCTCTCTCTCTCTCTGTGTCTCTCTCTCTCTCCCTCTGTGTCTCTCTCTCTCTCTCTCTCTCTCTCTCTCTGTCTCGCTCTCTCTCTCTCTCTCTCTGTGTCTCTCTCTCTCTCTCTGTGTCTCTCTCTGTGTCTCTCTCTCTCGCTCTCTCTCGCTCTCTCTCGAGGCGGGTGCTGGGGGGGGTGCAGGCTGGGGGGGCTTGTATTTGCGTCTGTACGTTTTGAAATTCAGATTGTGAAGTCATTATTAAATAACCCAGAATATGATTATTGTTTCTCTCAAATGATAAAACTCATCAAATTGTTTCCATAATAAACGTTATTGAGGGAAACATCAGATCATGAAAACACAAATCTTTCTAATAAATGAAGAAAGTTGTTTGTGGTCCTTTTGTTGTTCAGACTATGAACATTTATTTAAACCAGACGTGAATCAGAGTTTAAATAATTTCACCGCCATCAGACTGTAATTAAATGTGGCGACCAGAGTGCAATTAAAAGCAGCAGCAATTACACTTAGCATGAAAACGACCTGAGGATGCATTTAACAAGATGCTATATTTATATGTGTGTGTGTGTGTGTGTGTGTGTGTGTGTGTGTGTGTGTGTGTGTGTGTGTGAATATCTTATATCAGCCACCTGGGCTCAAATTTGTGTCGCATTGAGGCTCCGAAATGGCAACCAACCCCCCCGGAGCCCGTCTAATGCCTGATACTGCTTCAGGCTCCCGGAGTTTTGGGGAAACTCATACGCGAGTCAGCCGATGGAAGCAGAGAGCCCTCTGAAATGCTAATGTTGACTTTTTGGGGTTTAAATCTGGCTGCAGACCGTGGGATGCGCCGCGCTGCTTCTAATACACACTTTGCAGGGCGGGGGGGGTTAAAGCTAACCTTTAGCTCAGATAAGTGCTGTACATTTCCTTCCTCACTTGCAGGCAAATTGCTCTGCAGAAACCAACAAACGGTGTGATAAATAGAATAAAATCCCCTTAATTCTGTCGGAGGCTTCGCTCTCGCTCTTTGTCCCGCTGGACGTCCGCCCACGTGTGGCCCCCGAGCCGCCGGCGGATTAATTAAAGGAGCCGCATGCGCCAGCTCGTCGGGCCCGCCAGTCATCAGCGGCGTGACGACGATCTGACCATCAACCGGCTTCATTGGCAATCAGAGGACGTTTTCTCTCCTCCTCACTGTGCTCCATGAACACACAGGACGCAACCTGCAGGCCCTCTTCAGCAATGACTGCAACGCCACATCTCAGATACATACAGGAGCTTTTCTTTAACCTTTTTAAGACTTTGAGGGTGACCCGGATATTGATTGATCAAAGTCATGGATAGGTACCGAACCTCGGGAACCGGTTCTACAGAAGTAAAAGCCCGGAGTATCGATGCGGCCCTGAGTTATCGGCTCTATCGGTACATTATAGGTTCTGGAGTGAGATGTCCTCATCTCAAACCTCCTCTCTCCATCTCTTTGTGTTTGTGCTTTACTCTGACACTGGTGATGATGATGAAGGGCTGAAGATCCAGTGATGGGATGAGGAGCAGGACTTGGCACCGGATATGATGGAGGCTGGAGGTGAATCGGGTGGAGGAGGGTTGCATCGGTTCGTACTGCAATGACAGCTGACAGAAGAGAGGAGAGCGGCTTTAAAAGTTGACTAGTTATGGTTTGTGTAGGAATTAAACAATCAAGATATCACTTGTTCTGCAGTGAGCTTTTAGAGGCTAGCTGTTTCCCTCCGTTTCCAGCCTTTGTGCTAAGCTAAGCTAACTGGCTGCTAAATGTAGCTTCATGCTTTGTGTTGATCTTTCAGTCAAAAGATTACTTCATGGTTCCTTTCAGATCCAAGTCCTTTAAGACGAACATTGCACTGTTCTTTATGTTGTATTAACATATTGATGTTGAGCATAATTAGATTTACTTTCAGTGTTTCTTCTTCTGTGTTTGTTGATAACATGTACGTGATCAGACGAAGACGGACAGCGTGTGAACGTGCATCCCGTCAATCACGGGTCGAAGGCCTTTCTCCATGTCAACCTGGATCTCCTTTTCTCCCACAATGCACCTCCCTCGTTGCCTTGTATGAATGGGTGATACAAACCCAGAGCGCGTGTACGTTCCTGAAGAAATTAGGTCAGCCGTCGAACGGAGCAAAAGACTCACAAAGATGAAAGCCGGCACACTTTTTAAAGCAGAAAAACTGCTCGGTAAAACATAGACGTCTCTGAGCTACTTACATCAATTACCACAGCGCCAGCAGCGACAGAGAAACCGTGTGTGCAGTAACCGTCTTCACATTAACAACCAGAAAATATTTCTCAAAATCTAATTCAAGACAATGATCTGTGGGAACCGTGTTAAGAGAGACAGGAGGAATCATCAAGTAGCGCGAGCTCACAGAGACGCACAGATCAAGTGAATGGAAATGAAACAGCAGCTACAGCGCTGCAGCCTCACAACACAAACTCTCCACGAAACGCCGCACAAAGTAGAAGATGAAGTCATTCAACGTTGCTGTGACGTCAGGTGTGCTCAAGTTCATGTACGAGGTCGTTCCGCTCCACGTTCTGCAGCTGCAGTTCCTTTCCTCTGTTGAAAACGTTGTTAAAACACGAGGTCAGAACAACAGTAAATATCAGGAGATGAAAAAGGAAACAGAGGTGAAGTCAGGCAGCTGCACACACACACACACACACACACAGAACGCCAACTGTAAAATCCATGATTCGTCCCGTTTCTGGAATCCATCAGACTGAAATTAAACTCATCCTTTGATGAGTGAAATCAGTGACCCTCTCTCAGTGGCTCATCAGAGGGATCCACTCCGTCCCCCATCTGCTCCCTGCCAATTCCACTCCGGCGCTGCCTCGGCCCGCAGACCGATCGGCCCCCGCGATGAGGACATTTACATTTTAAGCATTTTGGCTGGCGCTCGTATCAGGGAGGGATTTACAGTCAGCCGGACCGGGAAGAGGATGGAGTGCATCGCTGGTCCTCTGTGTTTTCTGTGTTCATTGTTATCAGACTTCAGGAGAGGAGCCGGAGGGGTTTTCCCACAACAGTGCACGTTTTAAACACTTTGTATCTTGGCACTAATGCATTGATGTTTGTTGGTGAGGCCTGAACGTGAATGTAAACTTGGTGTAAAAAGTGTTATTTCCATGACGTTCATTCTTCAGTGACTAAATCACATTTTACTCTGTACAAACCGTTTTTACCTGACATCTTAATTTCACAAACAATGTATCATCCAAAGGGAATCCTCACTCCAAAGTGGTGCCGGGTTACAACAACAACTACAAAGAGACACGAAACAGAAACAGAACAGCTCCAAAGAGACACAGACCTGTACAGCAGCTGCCACCGACAGAAGCCACAGAGCAAAGCACACTATTGTTCTCATGAACTGCACCCTTCTCATATTCAAACTCCAGCTTTTTGATCTTGTTCACTGTGTTACGGTGCCAGGTTCAATACGTTGCCGTTCCTTCCAGCTGCAGAGGTCATGTGTACATCGTTGACTGATTCATCTGTTCACGTCCACGGTTACGTTGTGGCTGCTTCTGAAGGTTCTATCACTGTTTCTACGGTGGCAGGTTTGCGTCCGTTCGTCGACTATAACTGCCCACATGGTCACATCTTAGCTGCGTGTGAGAGGGAATGATGGCGGGAAATAAAAGTGTATGTTCAGGAGACTATCTGCTCAACACTAATGTTTCTTTGTAACTTCTCTGTGTGTGTTTACTGTTTTCCTGCAGACGTCCAGCAGCTGTTGGAAACGGATGCTGATGGAGAGGACTGTGGAGGACCAGAACCGGACAGGAACTCAGATCCAGACAGACATCAAGGACCAGACACTGATGAGAAGACGGTAGACTCCTCTGACACTGATGATTGGAAGGAGACCAGAGAACCTCAGTCAGGTTTAAACTCTGTGAAACCTGATGAAGTCCATGTGAGTGATTCAAGACGTCGTGCTGGTGGGAAACTATTTACATGCTCTGAGTGTGAGAAAACATTTGGCAGAAAATCAGATCTGAAGAAACACATGAGAACCCACACAGGAGAGAAACCTTTCAGCTGCTCGGTCTGTAAGAACTCTTTTAACCAGAGTTCATCTTTACAGACACACATGAGAACCCACACAGGAGAGAGTCTCCTTTGAAAAGTTCTATCAACATGAAGTTTCGTGACTTACTCATCAGGAAGTGGGAAAAGATGCTCTGAATCTCTTCGATTACAGGGAACTACAGATAAGACGACCTCTCCTTTGATAATTCGTAAGCATTTAAAATGATCCCTTTCAATTACATCTGATGGATTCTAAAGTTTGGTGTATTTCCTGAGTACCGCGCTCTCTGACGGAGTTTAAACCAGCAGGTTCTTCTTTGTCTTTGAAGCCAAGTTGAAATGAATCCAGAGGAAGCTTCAGTTGGTCCGATCAAACTCACGCCTCTGTAAATTAGTAAGGTTGGAATACGAAGCTCCTTTCCACATTGAAATAAAAGATGAATAAAATATATCTCATATATTTGCAATCTGCGTCCGTCTGTGGTTGAGTTTCTTCCTGAAAGTTACATCTCAGTGATGTTTGGCCACAAAGCAGAAAGCATCGATATCCTGAAACGCCTCTTAAATCTACGTTTCGGTCTCTTGCACGTTTGAAGTGATCGGCTACAAAGAAGAGAATAATGAACTCTACTTAACGGACTGCATGGCACGGAGAAGAATGGACAACCATTTTAAGAGCAGCAACTGCAATTTGCAGTAAAAGGCAACATAAACATTACCGTCTTTCAGGATTGCTTACTCACTTGTTGCTGAATTTGGCTCATTGGGAGAAAACTATTGTGTTTGAAGAGCAACGGCTCAGACCGGCTGGTGTTCAATTAGTGGGTAAGTGCTTTCATGTGTGTTTGGGTGTTGCCATTTCAAAAGGGTTTTCCCAATGATTGCAAGGGATTTCATTCTTGAACTTGTATGTGAGAAACTCCACCACGGTCACATGACTCCATGTCTCCACACTGAGCTAAAGGAGGACGAGTGTTCTAGTGAGGACGTTTAGTCGTCTCATATACACTCTTTCTTCAGACACGTCAAAGCTTCTAAAGTCACCAGAGGGGTATTGATTTACATCGTAGAACTGAACGTTAAAATCTCTTCAGCTTGTGTTGAACACAGACCTGATTTAAGACATCTAACCAACACACATTGACTTTGAGGCGAGGGGAACCGGAAGTGCAAAAACCGCAGACTCACTTCTGGGTTTCCGGACTCATTCTGGCAGCTTAGACCTTTAAACAGCTACAGCTGCAACATGCAACATGCACGTTGATGCAGGATTCAATCTGTGTATTCTGACACCAAATCGGACACATTGTGCATCTCCAAGAGACACGAATGTCCGGTGCATTCTTCCACACCACTTTTGGCAAAGAGAGCGAGCAGCTGCACTCAATGAAACAACAGCAGGAGTCACAAACAAAGCTGTGAACCCACACAGTTGTCTGTCTGCCACCAGCCGGCCGTATCAGGAGGCCGTATTAACATCTCAGTCGCCGCCTGGAAATGAAGCAGAAATTGAATTTTTGAGGCCGACCGCTTCTTATTTCAGAAGGCTGACCTTCAATTCGAATACTAAGTGGAGACGGGGGAATATATTAAATATTGTGAACGCAGAAACAGCACACACACACACACACACACACACACACACAGTGCAACTCCTCCTGCAGAGTTTTCTTTTTGTGAATTTCTGCCTCCTGCAGCATTTAATGACCTTGTTATGAGACGATATCCAGGAAGAGATTTCACGCATTTTGAGATGAACCGAGCCATGACAGTAAATTCATGCTCTTTCACACCTGGACGGCGCCTCGGCCCATCGGCTCCACCTCCCTCCCGTCACCTCTGATTCCAATTCAGCTCCACTAATCCATGATGGAGTCTCCAGAAACCAGTGGCCTCGGTCAGATACTTCCTCTCCTCAAGGGATTATCTGAGCCACAGAGAAAAATACTCAATATCTGCTGTTAGCAGGCACCAAAAAAAAACAACATCTTGCCCTCACAGTTAAAGGGATGAGCTGAATTCATGGGAAAGCGTCTCATTGAGGTTACCTTGACAATCACTTAGAAAGCTTTACATCACACCATATCCGCTGAGAGAGACACCTGCGAGAGAGGAATCTGAGCATAATGAGGTTGTGGATGTATCGATGCTGGCGCGATTGTTCACAGCGTGAATATTGTTTTAAAAAGAAGAAGCAAGAACAATGGGACAGTGGAAGTCTGGGAAGGGTTTCTGTGCAGTTCTGTGAGCGGACCACATGGCAGACGCTTCGCTGCCATCTGTGATCTTCAGCTTCATCGTCTTTCGTGGAGATGTAACAGAGCGCATCACAAAGTGAGCTCAGCTTGACGAGAGGACGCTGTGCTGTCTGAGGAGTCTGAGCAGCAGTTTGTTGTCTGATGATACTCAACGGAGAAAGAGGGTTTTATTAAAGTTACAGGTTTGATTCCCACAATCCTTCAAGCAAAAAGCCACGCGTTTGTTTAAGGATGAAGATGAGTGATTCATTGATATTTTGTTCGACAAAAATGCTCTTTTATATACGCACAAGATTGTTAACGCTAATTTATGCAATTAATATTTCTCAGTGTGATTATTCTTTCAGCTTGAATTCATCATAAATAAATGAAGCTTCTGCTGGGCTCCACTTTCATTGATGTTGTGTGAATAGACTCCATATATATATATATATATATATATATATATATATATATATATATATATATATGTGTATGTATACGTTTCTTCATGTACCATGGAGAGCCCATAAAGGTGAAAATGTTTCTTGGTGAAATTTTCCTTTAACGTTTTCTACAATACGAGCAACAGTCTGAGAGGATGAAAGGGTGAGTGACAGGAAGCAGCGAACCCTCTCGTGTCCCAGGATCACAATCAGCTACCAAACCTGCAGAGGCGATGACAGTGGAAGTCTATCTGCAGCCTCACCTTCATCCTCGGCTGCACCTCTTCTCTCCACCACAACCAGGATTATCTCATTCCTGCATCCTGCATGTTATTGTTTGCTGTCCTGTAATTCCTTTTTTTGTGTGTCTGCAAACGAGGGCCCCATCTGGTGCATGTGTCTGACAATTAGTGCCTGGAGGGGGAACACGGCGTCTCCTTTTTCCGCTCCCCTCCGAGGGCCCGGCTACATGTGTCTGCAATCCCCTTCTTCCTGAATGTGATCATGTTGGCATTCCCCCGCTGTGTTTGTTTGGGTAAAAAAAGAACCGCCCTGAGTGCAGGCCCGTCCCTCTGCAGAGCTCAGGCTGACAAAGCGGCACGCTGATTACCTCCGGGTGGAGCTGCAGAGCTGCCAGGAGCAAAACAACTCTGCTATTCACAGTCTCACCGGAGCCGATCTGCTCAACAAGTCAGTGTTCTGACCCTTTTTTTAAGCAGCTCTCTTTATCTGTACGCAGATCATTTACTGTCTGCTGCTGAATATTCATTCCTTGTGTGAGGAGAACTACGGTGGCCGACTGTGGAGCAGCCGTACTGTGCATTTCTTGCTAAAACATACTTTTGCAGAGGCTGGTTGTGCCACACTGCTGTGTTTTGTTGGAAAAAAGTAAACAATCTTTTGAGGATATGCAGAAGCACATTAAATCTGACCACAAACCAGATTTGCATTCATGTTTGTAGCAGGGAACTCACTTTAAACCACATGTTTACGTCGAGCCTCCTGCTTTCGCCACCAACACCAGCAGCACCCCCCGGTGATACGAACCCTGCTCCATTCCAGGGTTCACTGGCTGCCCCACCGGCCCGAGGCCTGTCGGCGGGCGCTTCGTAAACACAGGTCATTTGTCAAGTGAAAGACATTAAAGTGTAAAAGCCCGAGGTACCTGCCAAAGCGGTCAGTGTGGTCCGCTGAGTGAGTGATGCTGCCCTCCTACCTCTCAGTCCGGAGTGGCCAGCCGTAGCCGGCCTCTAATTGGGCGTCTGGATGACAGAAGGGTTCCTTCAAAGAAGCATCCATCGTGTCCCTTCAGGAGCCTGCAGACTGTCGGGACACCGGCCGGAGGGAGGAGAGAGGAGCTGGAAATGTAGACGCAGAGACCTTCACTCGAGGACTCTATCGAGGCTGAACCAGTGCTCCTGTGCAATATGTGGTATTTTAGAGAGAAGTGATCAGAACAATCAGAACAACATGTTTTTATACCAGTTGAAACTAGAAATACTGTAATATTTTCTTTTCTGTTCTTTTATTCAGGGTTATTTATGTTTCTGTGCACAGAGCACTCCTCTCTGTGTCCTGATATCCGTGTGGCACGAGCTCCGCTGTTCTCCAGGAAAACAAAAAACAAAAACCTCCTCGACAGAATCCCTCCAAACAGTTAAGGAGGCAGAATGGATGCTCTTAACCTCCCACAGCTTTTATAGGCATCTCAGCTACACGCACCCCCACTCAGACTGCAGCGGCTCACACTGACACGAACACAAGCTGGCAAGATTTAAACATCATTAATGCAGCAAATATTTAATAAAATAATGATACCAAGACGTTAAGAAGCTAACTGATACAGTACCTTTAAACCTGCATGGCTAGATACAGTATGTATCACTAACGCTGAGCATGGAGGATTTACTGAATGGGCCGACCAGCCACAAGGGCCCCCCTGGCTTTCACCTACAAAATGTAACTCAAAGATACATGTAGGAACCAGGAAGGGACTCAAAATGAGCACACAGGAACACAACACAACTTCAAAGAGACTCAAAATGACTACAAAGACACACAACACAACTTCAAAGAGACTCAAAATGACTACAAAGACACACAACACAACTTCAAGGAGACTCACAATGACTACAAAGACACACAACACATCTTCAAAGAGACTCAAAATGACTACAAAGACACACAACACATCTTCAAAGAGACTCAAAATGACTACAAAGACACACAACACATCTTCAAAGAGACTCAAAATGACTACAAAGAGACCAAAACAACTAAGAGACGCAAAACAGCTGCAAATAGACACAAAGATACTCACAACAACTGTGAAAAAGGGAACGTTTTTGGGAGAAAGACGCAGTCATGCGTAAACGCAGTGCGGGTTCTCTCCTCCAGGAAGAGAGAAGCTTTAAAAAGGTCCTTCAGTCTGAGGGATTGTTCCTCATTAAGAGGACATTTCAGTGTTCATGCATTGGAACACATCGAGCTGTAAAAGGAAATCGTTACCCACAGAGACGCCCGACTCTTTATGTCGTTCTGTGTGAAATAGACGTGCCTCCTCCATCAGAGCGCATACTGTAACCCCCCCCACGCCTTCCACATTTACCCATAATGCCGGCGTCATGAAGATGGAACTGCGGCGACGAGATATGAGCTTCTGAGACCCGTCCAAACCCGAGCTGTCCAATCTCCCGCCTTTAAAAAGAAGCTGAAGAATCTGAGGGGAAATCATGTGTTGCGCTCCAGTGCCGCAACCTCCCTTCATCCCATCTGGGGCTTCAGAGAACCTCTTAAATCGCTTTTAAAAAGGATTGTTCCAAATTGCGAAAGCTTTCTCGAGTGTGTCCGTCTCAAACGATGCACAAAAGCCTTTTATTGCCCCTTTTTGAAGGCTGCATGCTTTTCTTTTTTTTGTGCAGATTTCTCTGTGGATGATGAGGAGAAACTCGCACATGGACTCCCACATATTCACTCCACATCCGGGTGTTTACCCCCCCCCCCCCCCCCCCCCCCGCAGCCAGGAAAAGCTATTACTGCTGCACATGTCATTGCATGTTTCATCGGTAAAAATTGGTTTCATTACCCGATCCCAAAAGGCTTGCTGCGTGAACTCTAATGGTCGGGCCCACGATTCATTATTAATTCAATGCATTTGTGTATTTTCTTTTTGCGCCTCGGGGAGCGACATTATCGGTCAATAATGGGGTTCACAGTCGCCTTCACACAACAACTATACGACTCTAATAACGTCTTTCCTGACTATTCATTCTGTTTTTCAGCTGACGTATTCAGAAACAGGAGAAACAGTCGACAGCCGTGCTAGCAGGCCGCACTGAGAAACACTAGCACTGATGTCTTATAATTTAAAAAAGCTAGAAGGAAGTAACAGAAGAATGGAAACACACACACACACACACACACACACACAAAGTGTGTCTGGGAGGTACTGAGTCACATGAATGACACACACACACACACACACACACATACATCCCAGCTTGTTGTGTTGTTTCTTCAACAGTCTCATCATGGACGTCCGGTGGGTCTGCAGCACTTTGAGTCTGTTATCAGTTATAGGAGGTGAGCTCACACACACACACACACACACACACACACACGCACACACACACACACACACGCACACACACACCTGTGTTTTATATGTGAGTTTATATATGTGTTTGTGTGTTTAATATGTGTTTATATATTTATACATGTGAGTTTATATGTCTATGTAAGTGTTTATATATGTGTGTTTATATGTGTGTTTATATATTTATTCATGTGAGTGTAAAGACGTGAAAACCTGCATAAATAAATGGAGAAACGTGACAATCTAGTCTAGAAGGAGAACAGAGTCTGGTTCATGTGAGTCATGAACTCCTGACTGTGACAGTAAAACGTCGTCTGCTGCTGAAATGTCTTGGGGGGGGGGTCGTGATCCTAGACGTGGTCTGAGTCCACAGGTCTGATGTGACTGTTAGACACATCAGACCACCATGAAAAACACAGAAGCACAGCTGTTTTAAGACCTGAAATTCAGACCTGTGTGTGAGCAGTTTCTGTCTGGAACCTTTTCTGATGTTTAAATAATAATAACTACCAGGTAACGTTGTTTTTTTGGTCGGCAGCGCTCGGCTCCGGAGACGACGGCTGGTACACGAAGGTGCAGCCGGAGGTGCGAGCCATCGAAGGCTACCCGGTGGTGCTGCCCTGCACCTTCAGCCACCCGCAGCACTCCCAGCATTCCTCTCTGCAGGTGTTGTGGCGTCTGGGCCACGGTCAGGGCTCCACCGTCCTGTACCGCTGCTCCAGCGGGCCGGGGGCCCCCACCTGCGAGCCGGGGCCTCAGCAGGACCAGCGCTACCGGCTGGAGGGAAACCCGAGGGAGCACGACCTGTCGCTGCGGATCAGCAGCGCCGCCCTGCAGGACAGCGGGCGCTACTACTGCAGGGTGGAGGTCCAGGGACGGGAACACGTCAGCTTTGAGGACAAGATGGGGACCCGGCTGAGAGTGGAGGGTACGTCCGAAAAACTACATTCACACTGTGACGCCTCAGGCTGTCTCTGTCCTTCAGCCTGTCTTCACCTACTTCCTGTCTACACATACGTCCTATCGTCACCTACGTCCTGTCTTCACTTACTTCCTGTCTTCTACATCTACTTCCTGTCTTCTACAGCTACGTCCTGTTGTCTTCACCTACGTCCTTTCTTCTTCACCTACTTCCTGTATTCACCTACTTCCTGTCTTCACCTACTTCCTGTCTTCTACATCTACTTCCTGTCTTCACTTACTTCCTGTCCCCCCTTCCTCCCCCAGCTCCTCCTAGGATCTTGGATCTGTCAGTAGAAGGCAGCGATCAGTCCGGGTACCGAGCCCTGTGTCGGGTTCAGGGTTCCCCGCTGCCGGACGTCCAGTGGCTCGGCCCCGCCGACCCTCTGGAGGGTTCTCTGGTGGGTTCTCCGGTGGTTCCGGTGGCTCAGGGCTCGGCGGCTCACTTCCACACCGTCAGCCAGCTGAGAGACGTGGAGCCGGACCGGCGGTACGTCTGCAGCGCCTCCAACCCGCTGGGCAAAGAGCAGGCCGCCCTGTACGTCCTGCACCCCCGACCGCCGCTCTACGTGGGCGGGGCCTCGCCTCCTCTGCTGCTCCTCCTGTCGCTGTCTGTGGGGGCCAAGCTCCTCCTCCTGGTGGGGGTGGGGGTCTGGATGGTGCAGGGAGGAGCTCTGCAGGGACTCGGATGCAGGTGGAAGTAACCTGATCAAGTTATGACGTTTAGTGTGTTTGTTTGAGTTTATTCTCCAGTCAGTGTTTTACTATTTAGTGTTAAGTATTTATATACTAAAAGCATCAATATCAGTGTACTTGTACGACATATTTAGTGTATTTTACTGAACTGGAAGGGAAAATATTCTAAACCACACTTCTAAACATCACTACTAAGATATAATAATTATTATTATTATTAACATGTTAATTATTCATCACTTGACCTAAAATCCAATAAATTCCTGATGAAATCTCTTTTTAAATCATGAAGACGTTCATTGAGATCACATATTATCTTTTGGGCCTCATGTGATATGTAATGAATAATGATTAGAAATTATTATAGTTTCTTTCGTATGACTTTGTGTTGTGTTGCTTTATTTTACATTTATATCTATTTTATGAATCATTTCCAAGAAAATTTACTAAAAAGAGGACATTTATTTTATCTCATCTAATTTTATTTATCAGTCATGTGAAATGGTTGTTTTTTAATGTTTTAATGTGACCTGCTCTCTTTAGCATTGGAATGAAATATTTTAACCAAACTTCTGTAAATGAATGTGACGATACAGCAGATTAATAATTCAAAATCTCTGTAACTTTATTGTTCTTCACTGAAATGATGTGAAGAGACATCAGATATGATTAAGTTGTGATATTTGTTGTTTTAACCTTTTTCTTTAACAGTTGATAAATACTGAAAACTAAAATAATCTGTTTTCAGGACGCAGCCTCAATTAAATAGATGTCACACTTCAAACGTATTTGATTATTAACAATGTAATATTTAAATGAAATAAAAAACAGTTTCAAACGTTTTAATAGATTTAATGGAACAATCAGTAACATCAGCGATTACATTGAGTTTATTAAAACAGAAATATGTGTTTAGCAGGATTGTTATAATAATATATAAGATTATGAAATTAAAAGTGCTTAGCTCACTTTAGTGTTCATCTTCTTTGACCAATCAGATCACAGACTGTCTAAACAATCAAAACATTCTTAGTTATCTGAGACATCAACTCATGAAAAGATTGGAATAGATACAGTTCATATATATTCAGAACATTAAAACCAACTTTATATCTAAATGTTTAATAACGTATATTAAAGCTACAAAACAACTCAAAAACTATACCGTTAGAAATAAGCTGGCTGCTGAGATAGCCACAGCTAGCTTTAGCTATGGCTAAGTTTTCCTCTTCCTCCTAAAGTGAAAATTATATTTTGTTAATCCAACAGTTAAGAAACTCAGATTTCTTTTCCTTCACCTACTTCCTGTCTACACCTACAGCCTGTCTACACCTACGTCCTGTATACACCTACTTCCTGTCTATATCTACTTCCTGTCTACACCTACATCCTGTCTACACCTACGTCCTGTCTACACCTACGTCCTGTCTAATCTACTTCCTGTCTACACCTATGTCCTGTCTACACCTACATCCTGTATACACCTACTTCCTGTCTAATCTACTTCCTGTCTACACCTAAGTCCTGTCTACACCTACTTCCTGTCTGCATCTACGTCCTGTCTACACCTACTTCTTGTTTTCACCTACTTCCTGTCTACGCCTACGTCCTGTCTTCACCTACTTCCTGTCTACACCTATGTCCTGTCTTCACCTACTTCCTGTCTACACCTATGTCCTGTCTTCACCTACTTCCTACGTCCTGTCTACACCTCCTTCCTGTCTTGATCTACTCCTCTTTAATAAAAAAGAAGGTGGGTTTGCGATAGCAGACGGGACGAGCGGCCTCACAGCAGTCCTTGTCACTCCAGCCAAAGTCCTTGTTCCGCTCCAGACTCATGATGGCACACTGGCCGTCGTTCACTGTGCCGGGTTCCCCCTCCTCCCAGTTGGTGTCTTGGACAGGAGCCCCGTTCAGCCAGTACCACTCACCAGACTGGGAGCTGCGACGCATGCCGATCCAAACCTCCTGCAGGCTTTCGTTCTTGGTCTGGAAGATTTTTTCGGAGATTTGTTTCTGGAGCCGGGCGTCAGGGAAGCTGACCAGCTCCAGCTTCTCGTCTTTGCAGTACCTCAGGGATTCTCGCCAGCCGTCCGCCACTTCTCCAATTTTCAAGACCTCTGGAGACAAGACGCATCCCCTGAAATCTGTTGAAACAAAACACACTGGAATGAGAAGGCCTGTTTGATAAGAAACCGCTGATGTCACTGTGTTTAGTTCGTCAGTGTGTGGAGGCCTGATTGCAACAATTAGCTTAGCAATGATAGCTTAGCATCCTGGACATGGCAGGCGGTCGAGCTTCGGATTCCTCCACATGTTGGCTCAGTGTGCATGGGGCTCTGGTTCGCCTTCACACTGGAATAAACAGTGTGTTTACCAGCTAGATTAGTAGCATTTTCCTGATAACTAGCTCATACTATCTCGAGTAGAACCAAGTGGCGCTTCCAAGGCCAAAGAGGCCCATCATTAGCTAATACATTTGTGGGATTACAGGTTACGTAAAACTAGATGTGCTGTGGTTGCTATCAGTGTGTTAGGCTAACGGTTGCAGCTCTGCCCTGATGTTTATTGGCTCTGGGGAAGTTTACCAAAGATAATGTTACATTAGCAAAACACATGGATCATCACGGCCGAGTATACTGTTGGCGTTATTCTCAGTCTGGATGATATCATGCATGTAGCCAATCAAGCATGTTCAAGACCCTTTTAGAAGATTCTCTGTTTAAAACGAATCAGATGGAAATATATAAAATATCTGCCAGAGATTTCACCTAACTCATGGAGCTAACGTTAGCTAGCTACTGCTGATGAAATCTGCCTGCAACCAATCATCATTTGAATCGAAATCGATACTCGCTGGTTAGAAAAGGGAAGCCACTTTGTTTTCCTGTTTCTCCTGGCTCAGTAAACCTCAGCTTGAAGGTGGATGTTGGACTGTAAATGTGTGGCTCGTGTTCGTGGTGCAGCTCCGTACCTGCGGTTGTACTGATGATGGACGCTGGGTTCCCAAACCGAGCCCTTTCCTTTCTTCCAATGAAATAGACAGCCATTTTGAAGGAATCGTGCCAGATGACGCTCTTGCCGGACTCCAGAAGAACAACTTTCGAGACATAATCAGTGTTTTTCAGATTCACCCAGGTTTGAGTCTCCAAACGAAGACTTCCAACATGAACCCCATCAGTGTGGTCCTTGTGGACCACGATGTGGGCAAAGTTACGGGTGGATGCGATGGTGTGAACCACATAACAGCTGGCGAAGTCCGTCTCTGGGATCAGCGTGAGGAGTAAACCCGGACTGTAGAAGATAGCTGTGCCGGCCGTCTCAACCAGCGGCGAGTTCGGGTTGAAGTTCTCTATTGTGGAGTTTTCTTTATCTGACACAAGTACAAATGCTCTAGCTTTATTGGCCAGAACAGGTGGGATGTAGAACTTCAGCTTGTCTTCTTTGGCTGGCGGTAGCATGGCGTACAGCAGCCCACAGGTGCAGTTGTGCCGGATAGCGCAAGTGTGACCGAAGAGGACCGCCACCGGCTGACTGGCTGACACAGATCGTAATTTCTCTTCTTCTTTTACCCAGATCTGATAGACCTGGCGGGACGGAATGGTAACCATTCTGCTCGTTGTACCTACAATATCTACTTTGTTCTCATTTACCCCATTGACGATAATGAGTTTGAATGGACCTCTTTCAGGTACGTTTGTTGTGACTATGTCCGCAGGGAAAGTGGTTCCAATGATCCTGGGTACCGGCGGTATGAGGTACTCCTTGACCAGTTTGTCGGTTGGTAAAACCAGAGCAGTCTGCATACTGTTGTTTTTGAGGAAGATGGCGTGGACCGTGATGGGTTTGGTGCTGGTAATTTGGAGAATTCTCTCGGATAATTCTGACCCCTGCAATTCCAGGTTTTCATCAAGTTTGTGTACATTAGACTCTCCTTCATGCAGTGTATCTATTGTTATGTAATCGCCGGGATTCGTTCTGATCCTGAACGAAGTGTCGTTATACAAGGCAATGATTCGAACCATGTTTTGGGGCTGACCAAGATGATAGTTGGCGATGTTCTCCGGGAAAGCAACAAAGAAATTCTGACCTGTGCTGTTTTCAGGTGGAGTGGCTGTGGATTCTGGGAAAGCAAATACATGCAAAATAGTTAACCTCCTTTGCATTCTTCAAAAAGGTAAATGTCAGTAAGTCCAATAGGGGGTAACATGATATACTTCAGACTGTGATTTACAGTGGATGTGAATCAGGCACCAACAACATACTTACTACTTCCAACTAGTATTTACATGAAGGTATAGTGGAAGGAAACACTACAGCCAGAGTCAGTCAAGGAACAAGGGAACAACAATTGGGCATTTTATAGGAAAAGGAAGAAATAAACGATACACTGAAGTATTTGTGTAAATACTGGTTACCTACAGGGTCATTGTGTGCTCATACACTGTTCATAGATGAAAAATAAAAAAGTAATGCAAAGTAATGCTAATCCAATAAAAAAGTAATGCTCTGTAATTCGTATTAATCCCACCAAATCACATCATATTTATTCCACATGAACTCGAACAGAGTGACAAACGCCCAAAACACCAGACTTGTGTAGCAGTTTGTGTCCTATGTATTCAGAAGTGACAAATACCACACAGTAAAAATATTCTGTCACAGTAAAAGTACTAATACCACACTGTACGAGTACTCTGTTACATTAATAGTACTAATAGCACACTGTATGAGTACTCTAAAGTACTTCAGAATTGTACCCGAGTACAGTACTTGAGTAAATGTACTTAGTTACTGTTTCTTACCAGAGTTGGCTGCAGCCAGCAGGAGCAGCAGCAGCAGCACAGGACACATGGTGGGTCTTTGGAAGAACAGACCAGAACCTGGAGCGAACCGAATGGTGTTAAAACAAGTTCTCTCAGGCGCTCACATTTCGGAAAGAGAAAGTTAAAGTTTATCCTCTGACATTAAGTCTGACTTTAAAGGGAAACCAGCGACAACTGAAGTTAGAGCTTCAGTACACATGTATACAATACATTTATTAATATTCACACCTTTAAAATGTTAAAATGTATCTTCAAATGTTAAAGTCTCACCTTTAAAATGTAAAAGTTCATCTTTAAAATGTAAAAGTTTACCTTTAAAATATTAAAATGTATCTTCAAATGTTAACGTCTCACCTTTAAAATGTTAAAGTCTCACCTTTTAAAATGTTAGTCTCACCTTTAAAATGTTAGTTTCTTCTTTAAAACGTTAAAGTCTCACCTTTAAAATGCTAAAGTTTACCTTTAAAATGTTAAAGTCTCAACTTTAAAATCTTGAAGTTTCTTCTGATCTTCACTCGTCAGTCGACTGAGTTTCTCTTCAGTCTCTGATTCTCTTCATTTGTCAGTCGAACACTCATTTGGAAGATTTTTGCATAGGATGGATATTAGAGTTCATGGAGGAGGAAGAAGAGGAAGAGGGGGAAGAGGAGGAGGCAGGTCAGCTGAGCGGCAGCAGGTTGGTTCGGTTTGTTCTCTGATCTGAAGTCAATTTGAAAGTCAAATCAGCGTCTAAACAAAACAACTCAAACGAAGAAAGAAAATAAACATTACCAACGAATGTATTAAATAAAGATGATCAAAATCATCAGAGCCACCGAGGAAAATACAATAGAATCTTTTTTATTCAAGCCCAGTTTAGTGTACACACTTAATGTCAATCCATCAAATTGTTCTGGAAACATTGTCACTCCACAACCTCTAATCTGCCTCGTGTCCGTATGGTTCATCCTCTGGGTACTAAATTTCATTGCAATCTGTCCAGAAGTTGAGATATTTTAGTAAATTAGGGTTAAAAAAAATAAAAATAAATACTGATCTGCCTCATTTTAATAAATAAAAGTGTTGAAACTGATAAATTAAAATTTTCCCAGATGCATTTTAATCTTTTCTATATTCATGTTCCCGTCCATCATCAGTGACGACACCGTCGTCATTAACAGAAGCTGCAGATCAGAGACTACAGCCACCAGGTCTCATCTGTGATCCACCGCTGACTCACCTGAACACGTCGATACGCCTGAAAGTCCTTCTAGATGAGACTCAGTGAACAAGGTCTCCTGCAAATGTATGCACAAAGTAACCGTGTTTAATGAATCGTGTGCAAACCAGAGATGAAACTGGTTTGATGCAATCAGAGGATGTGTTGTTTCCACCTCAGGAAATAAGTTGTCAGACAGCAGGTGGTTTCTTTTCCATCCCTCCAAACTTTTCAATACCACTGACGTACGGATACTTTCATTTAAATCCTGTTTGAGACGGTAGGATTTCCTGTAAGTCAAGCATTACATGCGCGCTTTTGTTAATACATTTAAAGCACAGTTCAATATATCACCTGCTGGATTTTATATTTAATGTAGAAACAGTTCCATCTAGTGGACAAAAACACATTTTACTTTAAACTTTGTGCAAAAAAATAAAAAGGACAAATCGTAGTATCATAAAGGTGTTTATTTTAATGTTAATAAATAGTGAAACATTGTGATTATACAGTTCATTTAGGTGAAAATCATTTAAATCAAGTGTACATCATATATATCTATAAACATTTCTTAAAAAGTGTCATTTTTCACTTGGTCGATTGTGCTCTTGTGAAAATCAGCATCTTGTGTCTTTTCTATAATTTCCTGCAAAGAGAAAAATCACAAAAATGAAGTATTTCATTTAAAATAAATGCAAAGAGGAAAAGGTTGTGGATTAAAATGTTTCAGTAAACAGAGAAAGGATTCCCCAACTGAAAAAAGGGATCTTTAGAGTATAGAAAAGTGAGAAAAAGCAATTGAATAAATTGTACGTATACATGAGATTAAACAAGATTTAAAAAAAATAAAAATAAAAACTTTATGCTGACTCATCTCGACATTCAGAAAAGGCTTCCATTTCTAGAGACAAGTCAGCATAAACCTTTTGCTCGAGAGACGCTGCAGATCCAAGCCGTTTCTACATTCTTCATGCCATTTAGCGCCTGTATTTCTGCACAAACTAAATTCAAAATTAACTACCTTCCCCTCTTTCAGTTTAAAAGTTAAAATGCCAAAAGCAAACCTTGTGATTGTGGTTGTGATTTCTTGTGCTTATTAAAATGTGGTGTTCTGGCTCCGTTCTTGGAGCAGTCACTGTCGGGGTTAGGCATCACTGCTTTCCACGCGTTCTCTGTCGGATGAGAAGTTGTACAGTTAGACACAGGGGCTCAATTTTCGGGGTTAATCCTCCTGAAACATTAGCTTACCCGTTTGCCACCTGTGTGTCAGATAAATCTGATCCATGATCCTGCGTTTGTCCAGCAGGGAAACCGGCGATGCGCGGTTCTCGTCCATTTCTTGGATGGCATTGCCGTGGGGGCAGTGGCGCAGCCTCTCCCACGGGACGGCCTGACGCTCGTTGCACACGCCGTTCTTCTCCCTCTGCTTCGGGTGAGTTGTCGCGGGACACCTCTCCACGTTTTGCTGTGAGGCCAGCGGCATCTTGAGGTTGTTCGGCTTCCCGGGACCATCGACCGCCCTCCACTTTGAGCCGAAGCGACACGAGCCGTTCTCGGAGGACTCTCCCTCGGTGCCGTGTCCATGGAGAGAGCCGCGGACATCCGGACTGGAACCTTTGCTCACCAGCCGTTTCTTGGAGTGGGACGCACAGGCTTCGCATGTCGGTAAGAGAGCGTCGTTCCACTGTTCGAAAAGAGAAGCTTTTCTCTTTAAGGTGCGACCGTCGAGTCCTCGACTGTCGGCCGCGCAGATCGTGGTCTTCGCCACACATCTGGAGCAAAGTCGCTCCCTCTTTGACGCGTAAGGAGTAAACTCGTTCTCGTCGAAGCCTCTGTTGAGGCAGCATTCGTGGTCGGAGAAGCTTCGCCGATCCGCCTTCCCTTTGGGTTTGTACCTCTCTTTTGGCTTCCTAACGGTAGGTAGGTCTTTGTAGACATGGTCTAGTTTTCTTCTTCTGGTTGGCACGTCTAATCCACGGCGGCTCGGTCTGTTCTGCTTCTTGGGAGTTGGCGGCATCTTGCTACAATATTGGAGACCATCAAAGTCAGCAAGCCAGCTGGTTGAAGGGAGGTAGGCAGGCAACGATTCGAAGGAAGTGTCCTGGTGATCCTGGACGTTTCCATCTGCCTTAAGAGGAGAATTATCTTCTGCTGTGTGAGTCAGCTCCGTTGTAGGAGCTTCCTCTGCAACAGGAACCTCCATGAATTGGCATGCATCAGCTTCAGGCGCCATCTCATCCTCAGGATGCTCCTCCACAGCGGGGACCATGTCCTCCTGTTCATCCTCTGCCAGAGGAGACATCTGAATCACGGGCGCAACTTCTTCTGTTGCATCGTGAGACTCTGGGCGGCCATTTGGGATCAGCGTTTCAGGGGAGGGTATCGCAGTTTCGTTCACTGACCAGACAGTGGACTCCATCTTCCACAGCTCGTCCAGATATTTAGGGTCGAACGGCAGGTGGGCAACTTTGAAGGGGAAATCCTCAGACGGGTCTTTCTCACCGCTCGTCTCTTGAACGTCGTTGCGAGCTGGTACTCTGGAGCCGACGTCAGAGAGGACGACCGCGAGATCCGTCTGGTTTCTTGGCGCCTCCAGACGCGGGAGCTTCTCGCCGCCGCTGTGCGTCCCAACTAACAGGGTGTCAGGACAAGCTTGGAGCGCCTGTTCCGACTGCTCTGCAGGGAGGCACCGTTCCTCATCCTGCTGCACGACGCGACCCTGGAGGACGGAGGAGCTGCTGCGCTGGACCACGTCTTGGGAAAAGCTGTGAGACACCTCTGCAGTCTCATGAGCGTGCAGGAGTTGCAGTCCCACCGGCGTGGTGCAGCATTCAATCCTCACCTCCTCCGTCTGGATCACAAAGCTACTGCTGCTGCTGGGTGGCATCCTGGTGGTGGAAGAGGGCGCCATGGCCTTCAGCGCCACAGAATGATCTGACTTCTGCACAGGCAGAGCTGGTGAGAGCGGCTGCTTGACAACAGGGTTGCAGTCGCCGCTGCGGACCGGGACGCCAGGGGTCTCGACCTGGCTGGTGCTGGTCCTCTGGGCGGAGGACAGGGGCTCGGTTTGAACCTCAGAGCTCGTCATTTCTCTGGTCTGGCTGTTCTGCTGGTAGCGGAACCTGCGGGAGTGGTAGGCCATGGTCTGGTAATACTGAGGGTTGAGCATGCGGCGGTAGTCCATCAAATGGAGGTGGGTGGTGGGTACGACAAACCCAGGTGGCTCCATGTAGGGATTAGGCTGATAGTGGGGCATCATGGGCAGGCCGTAACCTTTAATAGCAGAGGAAGAAGCAGTTTTAAGAGTGTTAAAGTGCTTTTACAGAGTAGTCTAGCAGCTCAGTACTTATGCTGCCTTCAAATGTGAGCTCCTGGTTGCAACACATGAAGTCATGTATATGCGTGACGTTCAAGTGGGAGTCAGTCAACTAAGGATTTCCAAAGACAACCCTACTTTTTTAGTAGGGAAAATTACAAATACAAAACTAAAATGTCAATGTATTAACTAACCATCCAATAAAGTTCAACTTCCACAACCTCGCCCATTTCTGAAATCTTCAAACATTATGTGATATAAACCCTGGGATCCACATTAGCACTGGCTGCAGGAATCTATACGTTACACGATTCACCTCACCAGACGCTCTCCATGCAGATTAGAAACGCATGTAATGCGTGTACAGAGATATGCACAAACTTATTTACCAAAGAAAAATAATGCAGAGGAAACCTGAACTAAAAATGTAGGAACCATGATGACAGTTCTCCAGGAGGACTTTATTTGAAAGCACTTCACTGCATTAATTGCTCTGCACATGTAACACAAAGGGCCCGATAGAGCCGAAGTTTTTAATACATAACACGCAGCATGAGTTCAGTATTTTCAGGTGTTGCACACTCACCTAAACCAGGGTAGTATGGGTTGTAGGACACAGGCATGGGCACCGGCACAGGCCACTGCATGCTCTGCATGGGCATGTACGGCTGCGAGGGCTGCATGTAGAAATAAGGCTTGTGGTGGTGCTGCTCCTGAGGACGTGGAGCTCCCGGAGCCGACGGCGGGTGGGGTCCCTGGCCCTGCTGAGCACCGTAGTGTGGGTCTGGACCCCGAGGGCCCAGACCGTAAGAGTGCTGGTAGGTGGACGTGGCTGCCTCCATATCGCACAAAGGACACGAGAAGCAAGTTCGAACGATTGTTTGAATCTTTTCCTTCTTCGCTGGCAAAGTTGCTGCAGGATAGCAGTGTGTTCTTCTGATCACAAAACACTCGCTGAACAAATGCAAAAAGAAGATAACTACTGACTAACCAGCAGAGCTTTCAAAGCGTGTTTTAAATTAGGAATCAACGACGCGGTTGTCAGACGCTGCACTGATTGGCTCGATTTTCTGTCCAGGTGAACATTAGAGTTTTAACGACCTTATTTGTAAAAGCCAATGAAAAAAGTCTGTTTCCCTCTGATTCCCGCCCACTGTGGTGCATCAGCTCACCTGAGCAAGAGCAGACAATAGATCAAGGATCGGTGAGGTAGAGGAGACGCTGATTGGCTGCACACACAGGTGACAGGTGACAGACACTCAGAGCATCTCTGTCGTGGCTCATTTGCAGGCGAGCGGGGCTAAAGATCTCTAAAATGCACACAGTTCACTCAACCTGCGTTGAGAAGCAGGTTTGACCCCTGAAGAGCCAATCATGAGCTCGTTCGGTAGCCTGGAGCAGGATTTACAGACGGTGCTATGCGTGAAGAATAAACATGCTCTGAGACCGGCTGGCTGGCCAGTGATGTTAAATCAATACAGATGTTTAAAAAGATGTTTTCTGTGCACAGACTCTGGTCTGTGCGCTTTCAGATCAAAACAAAAAGGTGTTTGCAGTTAATTAATATGTATAACTTATACTTTTGCTGTTCACAAGAACACAACTTTCTGTTTGATTCAGCTGTTCTGTGTTCTGTTTGATCCATTGATGCCCAAGGCTTCGTCAACAAGAGGATAAGAGGGCTGCAACAAATGTTTATTTCATTGTTGATGAATTGGTCATAATTTTCTCAATTAACTGTTTAATCAGATCATCAAAAAGTTTCCCCAAGTCTTCAAATGTGACGTTTTGTCACATAAACCGGATATTAAATTGACAAGGACTTTAAACCGAACACTATTTGAATGGCAGGAACAACAAAACAGCAATTATGGTTTCAACCATCTGAGGAATAGTTCATATGTGACATCCCGTTCTGCAAATCTACAGTCATTTACCGCTGCAATATCTTAACATCTATCAAAATAAAATGGCAGAACATCGGATGCTCGAAGCGTAAAATCTAAAAAAGTTGAGTAAACCTCAACTGTTTGAATTCGTACCCGATGTTCCGTGTTTTCCAGATAAAGTGTGAGAATCAGAAAACCTGCTTATTGAAATACAAGTCAAATGATGTTTTTCCTCGTTATCAAATAATTATAAACCTCTGGGCATGAAGTGAAAAGTTACAAGACGTAAAATGACTCGACACAAAGCTTTAAATAATGAATAATTTTATTGGACTGGCCCCAAACAGTGGCACACCATCATCTGCAACACAACCTCTCAGCCCATTTGCCCGTGTGTGAAATTCATAAATCATAGGAATAGTGCGAGGCAGAGTCACTGCAGAAAACTTTATACATCTCTTCTTTTATCTTAACAAAAAGAGGGTTCCTTGTGCTGTGCACTTCACCTGGTGCTCCAAATATTTACAACACATTATCCTGGAACAATTACACCTTTTGGGGGGGACCTGAGGAGGAGAGGCAACAGACATTTTCATTAAAAATAAGAATATATGTAAAAAGAAAAGTGATGTTTTGCAGAGTTGTGTGCATTTCACCTACAGTTCAACACATTTTGGGGGTATTAACATCGTGGTTCTCTCATCGTAGAGCCTGACGGAAGAGAAAACAAAAAAATAAATCACTTTTACAGACCAAACGTGGTAAGCGGGTCAGTGTTGCGTGAAGCGTTGCGTTGACCTCTCTCCCAGTGCAGCGGTGGCGGCGGCTCATCGGCGTCCTCGTCTCTCGACCTGTGGTACATCACTTTCCTCGGAGTACTCTTCTCTACACGGCGGACGCGACGGGGAATGAAACACGGCGAGGAAGAAATAATCAGAAGAGTGAGAAGTGAAAATGGAAACGTCACCACACAACAAATCAACAACGCATGCATCCATACGAGTTACGCCAGGAACACTTTCACAGTTTAAAGCAGACACTTGTTCTCTGTTCAGAGTATTAATATAGCAAGACAACAGCTATTTGTTATGTATATGGAGTCGAGGTCCATGTTATTCTTAGCAGAGGCAATAAAGAAAATAAATATTATGAATATTTTGTGTCATATTTGACTTCTTCAGTAAGTAGCCTCGTCATACGTAAGATAATGTACGGCGAGCGAGTCATTGTGAAATGAACCCGGTCAGGGTGAGCAGGACACTGTTAGCGCTGTTACAGTTCTTTGCACTGTTAGCTGCGAGTTGCCGGCTCACCTTTCATTCACATTTGTCAGCAATGTTAGATGAAGGTTTAACAGGTCTGAGGCTTGATCCCAAAGATTGGAGACATGTGCCACGTCCAAAAGACAGCCTTGTTCACAAATTCATTATTTTCATAAACATAAAAAAGGGTAAATGAATACAATTTGGGACCCAAAGCTGGTCTAACTTTGCCGCAAGATTCTAATTAAGCTGCATGGGCAGATTGATTTTTTCGGGTACATTTAGAGTTGCACAATGATGACGATGTAAACGATGTCGGTGCAGGAATTCCACCTTGTCGTTGCGGAAGGTTTGCTTGTCTCCTCCTGGGAATCACGTCACCGTCTGCCCACCGGCCTTGTTCCGACGTGGTCGTATCTTCTCTGCAGAGTCTGTCTATGGAAGAGTTCCCGCAACACATATTTTCGTACATGTGCAGTCTACAAATGCCCGTCAAAAGTCCACGACAGAGACTTACCCGTACATGTTCCGCACTGCAGCTCGCTACCAGTCGTCTCTCCGGCCTCACCATCAGCTGCTTCCGGCTTACAAACCTCACGACTTTCCTCCTGGGTCGCCGGATCGGACGGATCTTTGTATTGGCCTCTTTTGTACCACGGTTTCGCCGCATGTCTCAGCGGGACGGCGTGGGGCTTCCTGGGTGCAGAATGCTTCCTCACAACCACTCTGACCGGCTGCTCACACCCTCTTCCGTACCTGCCCTCCTCCTCAGAGTCTCCGGCATCGTCCCTGTACATCTTTGGGCCGTGGGCTTTGCTCCTTCCGGTGCCTTTTGCGAGGCTTTTCCCGCAGCAGGCGCACATGAACCTCTTTGAGCCGGGCAGCCACACTTCTTCCACGGCGTCGGCAGCTTGTGGAGACCCGCTCACGACCTCCGAGAGCCTCCGGCCCGCATACACGTGCTTGGGGAAAAGATCTGCGTCGTCCAGATCGGTGGAGAACATCTCATCTCTGGAGGACAGCTCGTCCAGGGACGGACTGAGAACGCTCATCCGCTCGTGAGTGGTCTGCATGGATAGGTAGTTGTAGTAGTAGGGAGCAGTTGGGGAGGAGAGGCGAGCGGCTCCGGCGTTTACTGGTGCCAAAACGCTCTCAAAAGGCAGCTTGAGGATCGGATAACTTGGATCAGTCTTTGAAGCTTTGTCGCCACTTTTAGTATCTTTAAGTGTCGGCTGATTGGCGGTAAAAGAAGAGGAAGAAGAAGAAGAAGAGGAAGAAGAAGAAGAGGAAGAAGAAGAAGGAGGCAAGATTGGATCCACCCTCTGCTTCAGGAGCTCCTCAGCATCACATTTGGGAACACTCGCATTGGCCGCCGGGACATCTGACTGGATATCCGCGACCTCTGCTTCCTCGAGAGGGAAGTGTTCGTCCTCGGCGAGCCGCTCCAGCTCCAGACACTCTTCGTGAACAGAAGAGCTATCGAGAGGCAACTCCTCTTCTTCCAGAACCGTCGACCAGCAACCCTGAGGGCTCAGTCCGTCCAGCCTCCTTTGGCTGGACTCGCGGTCGTACACTGCAGTCCTGGAGTCGCTGAAAGTCACAGCTGGGGACTGCGGGTCATTGGGCGCCGGAGGCAGGACGTGACCACGCTCTTCGCTTTTCTTCTCTTCAACCGGAGAAAACATCCCGGAGGACTGCGAGGCGACGCCCGAGTCAAGTTCTCGCTCGGCGCCTTGCAGCTCGGTGGCTCGGATTTTATCCAGGCATTCGAGGAGTTTGGTTATGGCGTCGCTGGGGTCGGTTTGGGCCTCCGAGCAGGCAGTTTCCCGACGCCCGTGTGGCTGTGGTTGGTATTGATACTGCTGCTGATACTGTTGCTGCTGCTGCTGCTGATGATGATGATACTGCTGCTGCTGCTGCTGATGCTGATACTGCTGCTGCTGATGATACAGCTGCTGGCGAGGCATTTCATTCCAGTTAGGAGCGTGGAAGCGGGGCTCAAACATCCGCCTGTAATCCATCGGATATATCGGGGCATGTGGGATAACATACCCAGGATACTGCATGTACTGGTACGGCTGCATGCAGGGACGGCCAAAGTTAAGACCTGGGAAATACACAAAACACAAATGCACATAGTGAGATTCCAGGGAATCAATACTGGTGGTAGTAGTACATTCACTCAATATTTGGAGACGCCAACTCAATATTTCCAGATGCTACCAATATTTAGAGATGCTACCAATATAGAGACGCAAACTCAATATTTTGAGACGCCAACACATTTTTGGATATACTTTGGATATATACTATATTTTTGAGATGCTTACTTATTATTTGAAGATGCCAACTCATCATTTTGAGATGGTTTCTCATCATGAGGACAGTGTTTTTTTTAGTTTTCATTCACCACAGTGCCATGATTGGGCTTCCATACATCTCCCACCACTGCTGGGTCATTACAACAACCACCACCACCACCACAGAAGGAAAGTTTAAAGCCGCTCGATACCTCCAGGCGCACCGTATTGACTGTAGGGGTTGTTCATCTGCCATTGCTGGTAGAGGTAGTAGGGTTGAGACTGCGGCTGGACATAAAAGAAAGGTCTGGAGTGTTGAGGTCTTTGTTGTCCGTTCCCAAATGTCTGTGGTTGTTTGCTTCCATCTACAGAAAGCAGCGGTTACTCAATATTATTTTAAAGCAAATACACAACTCTCTACTCATTTAAGGACGATACAAATTACAAGTTTGCATTTTAATTAAGTCTTCTTTACCGTCCATTTTTTTTTCTCACGTGCTTGCTCAACCTGTCGGGAATAAAAAAATACTGCAGCGGGATGAAAACAACCGAATCAACATCCCCCGGTTCGTAAAATGAAAGGCGAGTTTTACAGTCAACGTATTTGCGTCGATAAACAAACAGAAGTAGAGACGCTTTCTCTCTCTCAGCTCCACATTCTGCTCACAGAAGCCGAAGCGTCTCTGCTAATCAGTCATATAGGAAACACCTGCTGAAGCGGACAAATTAGCTTTGAGTTGCAATAAAGGTTCCTGCAACTCCCTCAATATAAAAAAGGGACTAAAGTCTAGAATCGATAGGAAGAAGAACAATTAATCATATTTATTTCAAAGATGTTGACTGCATACTTTTAGTGCACCATAAAATCTTTAAAAAACGTACTTTAATAATATTATGCATCAAGTCACCAAATAACACACAACTGAATGGCACTTTTTTATATGTTTAATATAGGGACATACTTTGGCAGCCATTTATATCACGAATACCCCAAACAAAACTCAAATTCTTTGTGTTTAAACCTTTTTTTCTTACAAACTAAATCAATGAAAAATACAAATGTGCAGACACTGGGCCGGGATTGTTCAGAAATATAAATTTTAGTCTCCAGAGACAGCAGAAAAGAGTGTAAATATAAAGAGTGCAAATAAAAAAATCTAAAATAACAATAACTATCATGTGCAAATCCAAATTCTATACAATATACGCAATGCCAAAAAAAACAGGTTGGCAGTATGGATCATAAATATAAACAGTGAGGATCTTGCTGGGTTTCAAAAAAATAAGTATCTTATATGGAGAACTGAGTAAGAAGTAGAGATACATCCAGGTGTGCATGATTAATATAGTATGGTGCAGAGGATTTATTTATGTGTATATATACATATATACAGTATATATTTTATATGTGTTGTATAGGTATATATAATATATATATATGTAATATATATATGTATATAATGACCCCATAAATGTGCCTAAATGTATCAATTTAAATATTGAATTTAAAGCACCGTCCTCTCTCTCGTCCAGTTGTGCCTCCATCTCTCCACCAGAGGTCGCTGTTGCCCTCTTAACCCGGGGCAGACCGCTTAGTGCGAGCGCATGCGCAGTATCCTTATATGGCCTCTGGTCTTTCAGGCGCTTATGATGCGGCTGAAAGGTTGTCCTCTGCTCGGCGCTTCCTTCAACACAACTAACTGTTTAAATGTCTACATTCTGAACTCGAGGAGCTCACTTGGCACTTTCTGCTGACGAGGAGTCAGTCAGTTCGCCTACAGTTACAGTAAGGAAGCGTGGATTTTGATTGTTTTGCAGTTTGTTTACCCGTTTAGCGCTTAGCTTGCTAGCTAGCATTGTGTCTGCTAGCAAGCATGACTGCTCTCTGAATATGTTTTTGTTTTTTGTACCTATCGTGTGACCTTTTTCTGGAAGTATTTCACAGTTGCAGGTGATGATGTTAGACACATGCCTTTCTAACAGTCAGCGAGCGTGCGTCTACGTAAAACCTGTGTAGCTAAAAGGAAGCTAACGATGCTAGCTTATGCCGCGAGTGGCAATCAAGCAACTGTCGCTAACGTTACTTGAGCTAGCATCGAAGCTAGCTCGGGGGAAAAAAATGTGTATCTGGTCAGTTGATTGGATTAACGTGTATTTATTACAAATGAAGTGGCATATATGATTACGTCGTGTCTGGTAAGCTAACAGGCTACTTGTTTTTAGATTAACAGACCGGGGTTGTTTTGGTTAACGTGCTAACGTAGCTAGCATCAGCTAGCTAGTCCAGAGAAATGTCAACGACAAAACAGGCTTCACGTATTACCTTTTAATCAAGACCAGTTGACGTTAGTTAAAGAGATGTTAAGGGTAATTAAGTGGTTAAGTGACTGTCGTTAGCTCGCTAGTATAGCTAGCAGGCTATTTATAAGCTAGTGCTTTCGAAGTTGATTTATGTAAAGGGCCTTAAGCGAAGTATAGATAGACACATGGTAGGTTGGTAGATGGATAGATGGGTTGGTTGGTAGGTGGATGGGTAGGTAGATGGATGGATGGGTAGGTAAGATGGATGGATAGGTAGGTGGATGGATAGTTGGGTTGGTAGATGGATGGGTAGGTTGGCAGATGGATGGATAGGTAGGTTCTTAGATGGTTGGTAGATGGATGGATAGTTGGGTTGGTTGGTAGATGGATGGATGGAACCATTGTTAAAATGTACATTTACATAAGTACAAATTCTAAGTACTTTACTTGAGTATTTCCATGTTCTGGTACTTACTACTTCTACTTCATTACTGTTACAATTTAGAGGGTGGATACTTGTAGTATTGTACTTTTATTTGACAGCTTTGGTAGCTTTTCAGATCCTTCCTGTGTCTCCAGATGTGTCTATTTATTTTTTTTCTTTATTTTAGATGTTGAATGTTTGGGATAAACTAAAGGATGAAGTGTTTCTTTATGGGTGGGGAGAATCTCCCGACTTCTTCAGATAAATATGATATTTTAAAAGCCTCTTGGATCAGCTGGATAAATGCATAGTCACAATGATAACTTTTTTCTTTTAAGATATATGTGGTCTCACGGGGCAACAACGCTACAAACATGATGATCTTATAGAATATGATGCATTGATGGCGATTAAACTAGCGTTAAAATGCAACATACACATTAATGCAGCAGTAATATTAATCCAGAAACATGCATAATAGTGACGAGGAACATTTTACTTCACAATCAATACTTTGACTTGAGTATTTCCACAGTGTTGTATTCGTACTTTTACTAAAGAAAGGGATCTAAATACTTCTTCCACCTCTGGAGACTAGACGGCCTAATAACAGACAAACATCTCAGTATATAACGTGACGCCCAGCGTATGTCGACGTTCTCATTCATCGTTGGCTAAAGTTAGCTTGCTGGTATGCTGAAACGCTTGCTAGCTGCTCCCGCTAACGTCACAGCGATGGAAGATATTCTGAATCTCACGTCGACAGCTGACGCAGAGCGTGTTAACAGCAGGACTGTTGATGCAAAGAGATGTCAGCAGATCGGAGGTCGTCTCGGGTGGTCGCCGACATCAGCATCCAACAGATCTGAGTCAGTGTGGAGATGGTTGTGAAATGAATTTGACACAATGGTCAGATTATTTCCATTTACTCCACAGTGCGGTGTTGAATAAGACTGTAGTGGTGTTGTTGGTGTGGCTTACAGCCGGGCAGCTTGAAGGCATTGATGGTAAAAGTGGTTTAATGGCTCTGTGTCATGTTAACCTGCCAAAAGGCCGGCGTAATTTAGGATGTGAGCAGCGGAGCTCAAGACTTAACAGCCAAACGCATGATGTGTTTTTGTCTACTTACTCTTTCCCTTTTTAATATCTCCCTAGCTTTTACTGCAGGCCTCTCTTCTAAAGACATTATAAATCATCAAGTGTTTTCTCTTTATCAGAGCCTGCATTGCAAGAAAAAGCATGATTGGGTTCTTTAATTTTATATAACATAGCAACTGCTTGACTATTAATGCAGTACATATCGCTGTGTAAAGAACCACCTCAAGCACAGTGTTGTGACATGATGGCATTCAAAAAGATCCCCGTTTCCCAAAAGCATCTTAATGCTAAGAAGACTAAAGCTCGTATACTTCCAATGGGATCAAGACCACGACCGCCTCATCTTTAGTGAAGGATCAGGTTCTGCACCTTAAACACGGAAGCCAGAGTATGACTAAAGTAGCTCATTACTTGCTACCCATGTGAATCAGTTTATTTCAGACGCTGTTATAGGATGTAAGGTGAATTGAGGAGTAACTGCAGACCGTGTAAAATAGTCATTGCATTTGAACAGGGGTTTCAGGCGGTTTGCTGCTCTGACTTGCCCCCAAAAACCAAAGTAAACCAGAGGAACGACGAGTTATTTTATTCTGTACTGATAGTTTCCATGGTTTTGAGACTAAACTTTTCTCTTTTTGTTTTTCCAGACGAGCGCTGATGTAGCGGCGCTGATGTAGCAGCGCTGCGACGGTCGTGGTTCTCTACCTCAGTGCCTCACTGCATGACCTCAGACATCGGATCCACGAGGGGAAGCAGCTCCTTCCTCACCCAGGACCCTCTCCTCGGGACTCTGTGAACATCTCATCATTCAGCTCCTCTCCAGCAGAAGAAGAAGCAGCCGAAATCTTTTCCACAAAGGAGTGTGAACACCTCCACTTGGATCGGTGGAGGTGTTGAAGAGCTTTCCCCCACCTCTCCCCTTCCTGTTTGTCCTCTTATATCTTTAAGAATACTTTTTGTTTTCTTCTCGTCGTTGGCGTGAGTCCGGTTCCACCGGCCGGGTGACTTTTCAAAACTGGGGCACAATTCATGGGATGCAACCATGTCGGATCTCAGTGAGCGCAGGCCGGTCAACACGGACTACGCCGTCTCCCTGCTGGAGCAGCTCAAGTTCTTTTACGAACAGAAGTTACTGACTGACGTCGTGCTGCTGGTGGAGGACACGGAGTTCCCGTGTCACAAGATGGTCCTCGCCACGTGTAGCTCCTATTTCAGGTGAGCGCCACCACGGGTGTGGAGTAACTCGATGTATGTCGGGGGGGGGGGGGGGGGTTCTCTAGTTTGTCTCCTTCAGTTTCAATGAATAATGCACCACACCGCGTTGTGTTTTGTGTCTAAAGACTGTAATCATCCCCCCTCCGTCTCGTTGAGATGGAGATGGCGCGGTTGTTATGTCTAAGTGCTCACCTCCTACAGTTGCAGTGAATAATGCACCACGTCGCAGAGCAAGTGTTGTCCACGGGGAACACGGGGTTCCCTGGAAAGCTCTGCACCAGTTATTATTTCGTCTCTGATGTTTTTCCGGAGGAGCAAATCAAGAAATCTCGAACCTGTCGGTGTACCTCCGTATCCCTCGTTTGTACGCACAGCAGTGTGTGTGTGTGTGTGTGCGCACTGCGGTGGATGTGACGGAGCAGCAGCAGAAACCTCGGCTCTGGGAAGAGTCCATCTGTACTTTACAGGAGGCTCATGCTGCATTTCAACATGCTGTCTCACTCTCCTGTCTCACCCCTCACTGCACTCTCACACATGCATTCCAAGAAAAGGTCCCGACAACTCGATGCCCCTCTCTCTCGCACCCGCCTTCTCCGCGGTCTTCCCCACTGTTTCCGTCACACTCATTATCTGGTGCGAACATGCAAAGAATCCCCCCCCCCCCCTCCTCCCTGCAGGGTTCATAGGTGTCGCAGTACTTCCTCTAAGCTGCTACTCCTTTTTTCTTTCTCTCTCGCTTGAGGGGGAAGGAGGGGGCGGGGATGCTGGGGAGAGCTTGTGTTTGGAGGGTAAAGTCTGGTCACCTAGGTCTTCGTAGATGGAGATAAAGGGGAAGAAGAAGAGGGTGGGGGGTGCAGGGGTATGAAGGTCGGGTTATAGTAAAAGAAAATGTCCGTCACAAGTTCTCTGAGCCATGGATTCATTGAACACTGAAGCACCTTTAGAAGCACAGTCTGTATATTTGAATCCATTTAGAGGTAAATTAATCTGTAAAGGTTAATTGTTCAAAACCTCTTCTTCTCTTGGAGCTGTTCGCTGTTCCCAGCAGCTATTGTGAAGAAGGATGACCGTCACATTCTGTGCATCGCTGCAGTTCAGAACATTCTGGCACCAAAGACATCGCTCCATAATAAATGCAAATTACCGGTTAAAGCCGGGAACGGCTCTACGGATCTAAAAGTCAGTTGTAACATCTGCTTTAAATAACAAAGTATTCGTTCGTGCTCTTTAAGACCAAGAATACTTCTGTTTTAATGGACAAAAAATATTAAAACTTAATGTCAAAGAATTTAAATGAATAGTTTCTAAAGGAAGATACAAAATCTATACATTCATGCAGAATTTATGACTTTTTTGAAACTTAACGTTGCAGTAATTGACAGAAAATCCCAAAAATTTAATGCCACAATTTCACTGTCTACCAGCTTCTCCAACAAACCAAATGACTGATGTTACTGAATATCTTCAGGTTTTGGGTTCAGATGTCTCAAATCGTTTTAAAGGAAGTTAATCAGCACATTCATCATGAACGTGATGAAGTTTCAGTAGCTTTTAGAATAGAAGAGAATAGAAATGTACTTTATTCATGCGTCAACGCTGCATTCACTTCCCTGGTCCTGTTTTTACAGCCGTCATTAGAGGTTCTGTTTGTTTAAGAGGAGAAACTGGAAGCCGTCGTGTTGTTGTTTACTGACCGTCCCCCGTCTCACTCCTGCAGGGCGATGTTCATGAGCGGCCTCAGCGAGAGCAAGCAGACCCACGTACACCTGAGGAACGTGGACCCGGCCACGCTGCAGATCATCATCACCTACGCCTACACGGGCAACCTGGCCATCAGCGACAGCACCGTGGAGCCGCTGTACGAGACCGCCTGCTTCCTGCAGGTCAGAGACGAGTCGAACTAGAAGTTTCTACATACTGGTGGTGTTTCTCCTTCGGCAGATGTGTTCCTTGATGTAAAGAGAAATGTTTTCTGTCCGTTGTCCAGGTGGAGGACGTCCTGCTGCAGTGCAGAGACTACCTGGTGAAGAAGATAAACGCCGAGAACTGCGTCCGCATGCTGAGCATCGGCGACCTGTTCAGCTGCAGCGAGCTCAAGCAGTGCGCCAAGCGCATGGTGGAGCACAAGTTCCCCATGGTGTACCGGCAGGAGGCCTTCCTCCAGCTGTCCCACGAGCTGCTGGTAGACGTCCTGTGCAGCGACAACCTCAACGTGGAGAAGGAGGAGACGGTGCGCGAGGCGGCCATGCTGTGGCTGGAATACAACATGGAGGCGCGCTCGCAGCACCTGTCCTCCGTGCTCAGTCAGATCCGCATCGACGCGCTGTCCGAGGTGACGCAGCGCGCCTGGTTCCAGGGTCTGCCGCCCAATGACAAGTCGGTGGTGGTGCAGGGCCTCTACAAGTCCATGCCCAAGTTCTTCAAGCCTCGGCTGGGCATGACCAAGGAGGAGATGCTCATCTTCATGGAGGCCATGTCGGAGACGCAGGGCGACGGGTACGTGATGTCCGGGTCCCTGCCCACTGTGGTGGTGTGCTACAGCCCGCAGGCGGAGAAAGTGTACAAGCTCAACAACCCCCCGGGAGACCTGCAGAAGGTGGGCACCCTCGTCACGCCGGACAACGACGTGTTCATCGCCGGCGGACAGATCCCCCTCAAGAACTCCATCACCAACCACGGCAAGAGCGTGAAGCTACAGGCGGTCTTCCGCTCGGTCGACAGCTTCTTCTGGTTCGACGCCCAGCAGAACGCCTGGGTGCCCAAGACCCCCATGCTGTGCGCCCGGATCAAGCCCTCGCTGGTCCACTGCGAGGGCTACATCTACGCCATCGGCGGGGACAACGTGGGCGGGGAGCTGAACAAGCGCACGGTGGAGCGCTACGACTGCGAGAAGGACGAGTGGAGCATGATGAGCCCGCTGCCCTTCGCCTGGAACTGGAGCACCTCGGTGGTGGCGCACGACCGCATCTACGTGATGACCCACGACCTGATGTACTGCTACTTCCCGCGTGCCGACACCTGGGTGGAGATGGCCATGCGCAAGACCAGCCGCTGCTTCGCCTCCGCGGCATCCTTCGGCGACCTCGTCTTCTACATCGGCGGCCTCCACGTGGTCAGCAACTCCGGCGTCCGCCTGCCCACCAGCACCATCGACGGCTCCTCCGTGACCGTGGAGATCTACGACGTCAACAAGAACGAGTGGCGCCAGGCCGCCAACATCCCCGCCAAGCGCTACTCGGACCCGTGCGTGCGCGCGGTGGTGCTGCTCAACTCGCTGTGCATTTTCATGCGCGAGACCCACATGAACGAGCGCGCCAAGTACGCCATCTACCAGTACGACATGGAGCTGGACCGCTGGTACCTGCGGCAGCCCGTATCCGAGCGCGTGCTCTGGGACCTGGGGAAGGACTTCCGCTGTGCGGTGGGGAAGCTGTACCCGTCCTGTCTGGAGGAGTCTCCCTGGAAACCCCCCACCTACCTCTTCTCCCCCGACGGAGCCGAGGAGTTCGAGGTGGACGGGGAGCTGGTGACCCTCCCCCACGTATAGCTCTGAACCCCCCCCCCCCCCCCCCCCTCGCTGACTGAACCAGGAATCTGCCGCTGCGGGACGAACAAGGGAGGAGGGTTTGTGGAGGGATCTTTGGACTTTGAGGAGGCTCGCGTTAGCTTCAGCTGTTGCTGATGAACGATGCAGCCTTTACCCCCCCAAGAAGAAGCCTGGAGCGATAAAAGATGCCCCTTAAAAGTATACTAGTAATCTGAAAAGTTGTTTTTCTTCTTATTTTGTCATCTGTTAGATATTATTACAAGTCTGTCATACTGTTTCTACAATGTGATGATCTGAACGTCAACTGATTTTGTGATGATGATGATGATGCACTTAACTGGTAAACCTTCTTGGAATGACGATGGCAACTGTACCAAAATCCCCCCCCCCCCCCCCCTCCCTCTTTCCCCTCTTCTCTCACCACTGATTCATGGAAATCGTTTAAAATCTGTTGTTTTGAGTTTAAACCTTTTGAAAAGTTCTCGGCTCCTTTGTGGCAGGAAGGCAGCATTTGCAACGACTCGGCATCAAAATATCTCTTTGGGTGTTTTTCATATTGACTTTATATTAACCCTAAAAAGTTGTAATTTGACCTAAAATAAAGTCCCAATATTAAAGTTTATTCAAATTAAAGGTTTTGGGATGTGGTTCGGTTGTTATCGTGTGACAAACTCCATCCGCTAGTTTCCAGTAAGTGGACTTGGTGCTAAGAATTATTGTCAAAACTACTGATTATTCATCAATGATGAATCTTTGAACTTAAATGTTGTCACATGATAGCAATTAAACCGAAGATGTGATTGAAAGAAAAGAAGATTTCTGCCGATTGAACCTCGTGTTGTGATTTGTCTCGTCCAAAATGTTTTGGTACGTTTCTGACCAGAGCTGCTATTAAAGATTAGTAATTGCATTGATGATCACTACTTTTGATTAATTAATCTCTTAATCTATAAAATGTCCCAAAATAATGTAATTCTTTATAAATTCTCACATTTAGGAAGCTGGAGCTTGTTTGATGCTTCTGCTTGAGAAACGGGAAACTATCTCCTCAACCATAACGCGTCAAACACTTCCTGGTTTCAGCTTCTTAAATGTGAGGATTTGATGTTTTTTGAAGTTTTTTTTGGGACGAAACCAGTTTGAACTGACCAAACAATTCACCAATAATGAAAGTTACGGTTTAGTTAACTAAGTGACGACTGTCTGTTGACTAATCCTTTTAGTTTGGTTGCCGTCTGACTATCTTCCTCCACAAATGAGCAGAAACACTTCTTAGTATTTGAGAAGCAGGATTTCGGCAGACGAGAGCAGCGGGGGGGCCGTGGGTCTCTGGAGGGTTGGGTTGGGGGGGGCGGGTTATAAAGAGGTTGACTGCAGGTCCGGTCACCCATCACCTCCTCCCTCCTCACTGCTCTCCTGACTCCACCACAGCGCCCCCTGCAGTCTGTTTGGACGCTGCTCTTCCTCACAGTGATCAGTTTACACTCAATCCATCGTCACATGATCATCAATACTTTTTTATTTTCCTCTGCAACACAACACAACAACTCCACTCAGTTAAGTTTCGGGCTCATGCTTTTTTTTTTTTTCGTTATTTCCAAGCTGCTGAAATATATATATATACAATAAGATATATATTTTTCATATGTTTCAAAAAACATGTCTGTTTAAGTGTGGGGGGGAAATAACCAGGTCTATTTTGTATTAGTGTCTTTTTTATTTTTATTTAATATCAAACATTACTGTAGTGTGATTGTGGGTAGATATCCATTTTCCTATCAGATTTAATTTGAGTGAATATTGAGGATTCTTGCTGCTGATTGGTTGTGAGAGGAGAGGGCGGGCCCACGGCTGTTGCTATGTCCCAGCAACCACTAGCAGTAGTGGAGGAGGGGGGGGGGGGGGGTCTTCCTCCTACCTTTTAAAAACATGAGCACAGGTGCTTCATGACAAACCTTACTAGCATGTTTGGCTGCATCATATTCCTTTGGCACTGTATTTTGAATGAACGTTAATTTATTAAAAAACATACCAAAAACGTTCCTGAAACTGACTCACGGCTTCTTTTGTTTGGACAATAAACAATGAAAAAGAAATGTTCATCTGTTTATTTGTAGGATTTAATAATTAATCATTTAAAACTGGTATATTAAAACTTTAAATTCACAAATCACAAATTCTTGAAGTTGGGGTTTAATGTCGGGTTAGATTTGTTGTGACTTTTTCTTTGAGCAAAGAGTTTAATTCTAAAAATTGAGTTCTACAGCAGATTTGTTGTCCTACATTGAAGATTTAAGAAGCTTCTTTGGTTAAATGAAGAAAAATTTATTTTGTGGAAAATCATGCTTTTATTTCTCCAACTTAAGATGTCGTTAAAAAGTGCAATATTGTTACTGAATATCTGACATAATACTTAAAAATATACCCTGCGTCATCAAAAATATACCAGCGTGCTTATTACAACACTACATGCAGAAAGAAAAATAATAATAATCTGAGTTAAAAGGGTTTTTCAGTTGCACATTGATAAGCTAACAGCAATTACTGTTTAAATTTAGGAATTTAAACAGTAATTAACGGTTGTAGAATTGATGTTTATGACCTGTTATTAGTGGACAAAGTTTGCAATTTAAAAACAAGAAGAATTATGAGTTGACATATAAGTGAGAAATCAGAAGACAAACAATACATTTATGTAAATAATCAATAGCTGGAGTCAAATTTGGCGGAAACTTAACAGCCGTATTCAGTATAATGGTGCCTTCTGAGCGGTTTTTATTTACCAAAACTATTATTTTCAAAACGTAACTTCTATAAATATACGATTGTTTTCCAAAAAAACGAATAGTTTCGTCAACAAAAGAAGCTAAAAGTATTTTTTAAGAGAAACCGAGGACACTTAAAGAGCAGCCTGCAGGTTAGTTCACTCAATAAATCAGTGAAACCATATTATGTAGAAACCATATTTAAAATATTTGGCTTGATTCGTTTTTGTCAGGAAATTGCTATTTCCAAACCAAAGAAGACCAACCAGAAGAGCAGTGAGAAATATGAAGCTAAATATTAATTTTGACGCTTCAGATAAATGATGGTCAAAGAGACCAGCAACACATGAGGAACAGGAGAAATCACAGATAACGGTGAGAAATGTAGTTGTTAGAAGGCATCGCTTTTAAATCATATACAAACGTAATAATTCACCATAATGGTGAAATGAATTAAACTACAGTCTCACAAACCCTCCAGCACCTACAGAGCCTTTCCTGTGTTATTGCATTACAACCTGGAATTTAAATAACTTTTTTAATGGATATTTTTGTAATGGACCACAACAAAATAGTTAAAATTGGGGAAGTGAAATAAAAAAAATGTAACAATGAAAAACAGAAATATTATACATGCATAATTAATTTAAATTAAACATACAATTTACTTCGACAGGGTAAATTAAAGCTATAAAGTCCCTAAATAAGATACTACCAATTACTACCGCATGTTGTGCCGAAATAACTTTCTTCGGTTACGTAAAAATATGAATGCCGTTAAAAAAACGTGTTTTTATTAGCATTGGTTCAAAACGTTGTCTTGTAAAACATTAAAACCTGCATTCACTTTTCAGGAACGGTTTGGTAAAAACGTTCTCTTTAAGGATTTGTTAAATAATTAATCCAATTTAATTAAAATCAGCGTATGAATCAATGAAAACAATCATGTACTTGTGTTACTTTCTGCTGGCTCTCTGAGCTCTCGTGTCCCTGTGATGCTTCCGAATTGTCGAACACGTGGTTACATTTTTGTGCGGCCATGCGGTGCCACCACCACAACAACCCTCTCTACAAACACACACTTTGTTTGGCTGACCTACTTTTTTTAACCCAGACACATTTGTACCCAGAGCGATAAAAGAAAAGTTCCTCTACATCACCATCTCCGAAAAATAAAAGACTGCGGTTTATTTTTTGTTTAAGTTTTTTTTAATACAGCAATATAGTACAGCATCACTTCCTCTCAAATACAATAAAAGCATCCGTCAAGAAAATAGTCTGTGAATTTTAATTCACAATACATTCATATCTGTTAAATACAAAAAAAGCAGCTTTTAATAGCCGATATTTTTTTATTTTTACTGAATCAAGAAATAAATAAAAAATTCCCAAAATGGCCAAAGAAGTTTTAAAAGTATGAACAAAACAAAACAAAATAAACCATTAAAACAGTTTTAAAGACAGAAAGATGACACTCATTACAGCTGTAAAACTGGACTGGACAGAGCATGCTCACGAGATCCACTTTTAATCCAACTGTTGTTGAATATTTGAAGCACGGAGGGAAAATATCCGGTAAGCAGCTCCAAAGATTAGTTATACGAGATAAAGATTCACATAAATAGAATATAATGGCTGCTTTGTGCAAACAAGGGTCCACAGATATAAGGACTTTTTCCAGTGCTGTCATGACAAAACATGGATATCTATGAGTTTATACACAAACAAATAAATAAGTTATCTGACTTTAAATGTACTAAATATAGTTCTCCTAACGTATAGTCTAAAAAGGCCTGGGTGCCTGACGAACACACAGATGGGTGCAGGTTCCCTCATAGTTGAAGGAGGTTTTTCATCACGTTGATCAGGGCAGTAAATCAGGCATTTGGTACACAAGGATTTGCGGAATGACATTGTGGTTTTTGCAGGAACAGCATTCAGATTTTGTAATTATGTTGGTGTAGTTTACCACACACGGAGAGAAACACGTTTAACAGGAAATGTAAGAGTAGTTTTAAATTTTGAGTTTTCTAAATTTAATAATTTGTCAAGACAAATGCCAAACATTCCATGTTGCATGTTTCAGAAAATGTCAGAATATGCATCTTTTATATTTATTTACATCTTTAAAATTAATATCTAAGGGTGTTTCGACTGTTTAAGTCTAAGTGAAAAAAGCATGAATGAATACGTCAATGGATAAAACTGTCGGTCAAATATTTAAAATAAAGCGTGAATAGAAATATAAAGCTTCCTATAAAGCTTCCTATATTTTTCCTTAAAGTAACGATACGTTGGTAAAAAAATGCACCACCAACCACTAAAATGATTTAGCTAACAATGTTAGCTGAAAACAGTTAGCTAAACACATTAAGCACCGGCATTTTAAGCTAGCTACCCAACTAAAGCTAACGTTTGTGATAAAACTAATCTTCCCATTTCAGTTAAAGTGAATCATCCATGATGTTGTAATGCTGCATTCACATGACGAGCTACACAGCAATAGTCTGCTCGTTATAATCATGTTTCTTTTACACCTTCACAAGGATTATTATTAACGTTAGCCAAACAAAGTGCAAATGCTGATGTTGTACGGTCCAGATATTTGGAGGCAAAAGTTTAGAAACTTTGGCAATTGAAGCAATCTCCTGACAATAATATCGACAGCTGGCTAACGTTAGCCCTCCTGAATATTATTAAATATCATTAACAGTTTGATGGTTGGTTAGTTATCGACAACAAAGATGCTCTATTACAATTAAATCGTCGTAGTGTGAACACAGCATAAGTTGTTTTAGCCAGCAAGCTAACGCAAACGAAATTAGCTAGCTAGTAGTTTAAAGACACCGTGCTTATATCTTGATGGATTAAAAAACATGTTGGAAATATGGGCATTCTGTAAATGTGTATGATTTAATGTCTCTTTATGTAAAACAAACTTAAATAAAAAGAATTGAAGTAGGATTAGCTAGCTACGTTTGTTAGCGTTTTCTTACCGGCTAAAATGCTTCGGCTACTGTTGCTCATTTATTTTTAACCAACTGATGATAAAACTTACTGAGGATCTTTGTTTACACTGAATTTAAATAATTTAGCGAACAATATTTTTGACCGATATATTTTTGACCATTTATTTTGCTCGATAGCTGTCCAATCGGAAATAGTGCTGGACTTTTTTTTTAAAACAATTTTCTGACATTTACGAACTAATAATCGTTAAAATAAATGAAAATAATTGTTACGTTTCAACATTTCGTGAGTCAATCTAAGTGTTTTGTTTCTACGCGAGAATTCATGCAGTTACCACATCAACCACAGTGTGATTACGTCACTGAACATGGACTGAATTTAAAATATCTTCAAGGTACCACAGCTCATGCTTTTTCTGTCAAATATTTTTTTGTCTGTGATTTATCCGTCAGCAAAATAGTTGGCTATATAGACAAACTCTAGAAATATGCAGCAAAAGAGTAGAACACCGCAAAACCCTAACGACGGCGTCCTTAGTGTCTCACAGGAAAGAAGCATCCAGGAAATGCAAAACAGGCGGTCAGACATTTTGCAGCCTGCTGACAAATTTCTGGGTTTTTGATCAAAAGCGCCGGGCAGTCTCTGCCTCACAGTGGATATGGACTGTACGGGTATTATAACGCCAGCGCTGCCTTCCTGTCCAGCGTCGCACCGGGAGTCACCAAATTAGTTTCCTCCTTCATAAAAGCATCTCTCAAGTCCACTGAGCCCTCAGGCTTCATGGTAGCAAGAAGGGTCAGAGGACGAGGACAGAGTCTGGTGGGACTGGTGGTGGGTTTGGTTTCAGGGTTGGACCTCTTCGGCGGGCTCTGGAAGCTCATCGGTGGTCACCGCCACCGGCTGGGCCAGTGTGGAGAACCAGGAGGACATGGCCGACTTAGCGCTGGTCAACGCTCCGCCCACGGACTGACCTGAGAGCAGAGGAGGACGCCACCAACAGAACAGGTAAATAAATGTTTGTTTTACTCAGACCTGCATTCTCTCTAGTGTCCACCAGGGGGCGACTCCTCTGGTTGTATAGAAGTCTATAGAAAATGACTCTACTTCTCTCTTGATTCATTACCTCAGTAAACATTGTAAACATGAGTTTATGTCTCAATCTCTAGTTTCAAGTCTTCTTCAATACAGCATGATGTTCATTTAGTACATTATGGTCCATTTAGAGTCAAATAGCTCAAGACACGGATCCCTTTCAGCTTATTTACTGGACGCCATCTTGAATAACGTCTAATTTAGCGGCCTGTTTTCTGAGCTTTCTTACCCACTGCCTTCCCCGTCTGCACCACACTGCGACTGGTGGTCATCATGGCGTTCCCGATCTTCTTCCCTCTCTCGCTGTTCTGCATCGAGCTGCAGTGGACAATGAAGGAGAGGAGGATTCACAAACCAGGTATGCAAACGCAGAAATGCCGTTTCCTAAATGTTGCGGCCCGACCTGTGAAGAGGGGATTACGTAACGGCAGAAGGTCGAGCAGCAGGTGTTGCATCAGATGATTCGAAGCTGACCCCGAGAAGCGGAAACGAGCGACGGGCTACGTTTCACAACAAATGCACGGCTAAATTCGGCTTTATCTTGAACAGCAGTCTGGTGAGAGTGCCCCCCCCCACACCCACTGACATTCAGCAGGACTCTCACAGCAGCCTGGTTAAAAAAGACTGATGTGGATGCGTGTCAGCAGCTGTCACTCTGTGCTTTAACGCCTTCTAACGAGCCAAATGATTTAACCTGGACAATTGAAAGGAGAAAATATAGTAAAGACTGCAGAGATCAGCTTCAACATACTCGACGCCAGACGTGAATAAACGAGTTAATCTGAAAGATTGTAAAAAGGAAACCCGAAACCAAAGTGTGTGACGGATACGGTGTTTTATCAGACTACGTGATGCAGAGCGTGAACAGCTCGCCGCCTCCGTTGACGTCTCGTTGACGTCCCGGCTGTTGCCAACTTCCTTTTTCCATTTATTTTCAAAGTAAGAGAGGCGTAGCGTGTTTTAAAAGCAAATTAGATGTAGAATTGTGTATTTATGCTGAATTAATAGAGTTTGTTAGAAAATGAGACAATCCCTGTGAACATGAGTCAAGCTTTTTGATCAAATCAGTCAATGAAACCACATCATAAAATACATTTCTATGGAATTCATTAAAAATATTAATAATACAAATATAATTGAAAAAATATATACATACATTCAACATGATCAAAGAAACACCAGAATGGGTCTTTAACTTCTACGTAAGATCTCAATATATGTAAATGAAATGTGTTTGAATTAAAGCAGAGGAATCGCGCATCTTGAGTTCAATGTCCTGCACGTGCAGCAACATGGAAACAAATGTTCACAACTCTGTAGCTGTTGAGGTTTTGAGTGGAATAAATGGAAACAAAAGTCTGTTTTCAGATGCCACCAAGCCGCCGAAAAAGCTTCCAAGAAGCCGTAACAGAAAGCAGCATTTCCCCCGAGCCACCGCGTACGCTCGGAGAGGACACGCTGCCTCTCCGTCTCGCTCGCTGACCCAAATAAACAGCTCCTTATGCGGCGCACTGTGGTCCGCTGACAATAAAGAAAGATCCTCTCCCAGCCAGCAGCTCGTCACATGACTCCTGTTTTCTGAGAACATCGCTGCCACCGGCTGCTCTTTGTCCGGCAAGCGATGACGAGGACACACACACACACACACACACACACACACACCAGTGTTTCCATAATACACATGCAACACAGCACATTCACAAGGGGGTCGAGCGTAGGGCCTGTTTTTTTTCAAATATAAATAGAGAGAGTGGATGGACTCAACTTGCAGCTTTTATTTTCTCGTCTGTCCCCCCATCTTCTCTCTGATGGTCTCGTTTACTGATGGGGGTCACATAGAGGATCAGGACTAAACTGAGACTGGTTTCAGGACCGGGTAAAAGTTCCTCGCAGTAACTTTGTGTGCACGAATCCACAGACGTGATGTTAAAACAATACTGTTTAACAAAGTTACTGTTAAAGGGTTTTAAAGGAGTGTTGTGACAGGAAAAATATCTCCTTCAAAGTAAAAGCACCGGTGTTTACCGGCAACATGTTAAATGACTGAATAAATCTTCTAAAAAGAAAAGTTTCCACACGTTTCCAGAGCGGCTGAATCCCCGTCCTGTTTTAGAGCTCTGACACAAAGCCGAGGCAGGAAACGGGAAGTGTTTATTCCTGAGAAGACTCCGATGGCCGAGTGCCAAACTTCCTGCCTGCATCCCTCCTCTCCCTCCACCCCTCATCACCCCCCCTACCCCTCCACCCTTCATAGAGTGGAGAGCCACCCTTCACCTCCTTCCTGGTCCCTGAACACACCACGATTTTTCAAAGAACCTGAAGAATCAGCAACATTAAAACACAATTAAGGCAACTAACAATTATTTTATTGATTAATTGATGGTCTAATAAAAAGGTTATTAAACTCGTTTACAAGTGGCCAATGTGACATCTTCACTTTCTTCTTCTCTTTCAATCTGTCCTTCCTTTCTACCTTCCTTCTATCATTTCCTTCCTTCCTTCCTTGCTTCTGGCCTTCCTTCTTTTCTTACTTTCCTTCCTTCTTTCTTTTGTCCCTTTCCTTCTACGTCTGTGGGCTTCTGTCTGTCCTTCCTTCCTACTTCCTTCCTTCCTGATTACTTTTTCCTTCTTTTCATCCTTTCTTCCATCCCTCTAATCTCCCTTACTCCTTCCTTCCTTATCTCCTTCCTTTCCTTTTCCTTCTTTGCTTCTGTCCATCCTTCCTTCCTTGCTGTCCTTTTTCCTCCCTTCCGTCCTTCTTTGCTTCCTTACTCCTTCCCTACTTTCTTACCTAAGTGTTTGTGTCATATTCCAAACTTAATTATTTATATTTCTTTCTTCTTGTGGCTCACTTCATGGCTTTTTAAATCACATTTTATTACAGAATTGTATCTTTTCTTCCACTTATGATTTAAATGTCGCCTCAGATAAACTAAACTAAAACCCAGTTTAAGGTTTTTCTTCCACCGTTTGTTTGTTTACTGAAGATTTACGGCAAAGTTCACGGCGGCCAATGTCACCGAACACCCCGACGGTAAAGTGAGAGCACACAGCTGAGTTAGGGATGAAGACACTCAGCTGAGTGTGTGTGTGTGTGTGGGTGTGTGTGTGTGTGTGTGTGTGTGTGTGGGGGGGGGGGGGGGGGGGGGCATTTATCCGATGCGTAACACTAGAAGCGGTGCTCCAGCTGTGGTCGGAGTCAACTTTCATGCAAACTTCCTGGAACGAAACCAGAGCTGAAGCTGAAGAAAGTCTCCAGCTCTGTTCTTGCGAATGAAACTCGCTCATAATTAATGAGTTCAGCTGATACGAGGCTGTCACCACCAACCGCTGAAAACAAGAATAGCTTTGTCTCCGTTAGCTTAGAGCGATACGTTTATATCTACGCCATGCTGCACCGCCGTAATTCTACGGTAACCCAGAACGGACAAACCAAACACTGGCTCTAGATTTGCGGAGTTCTCTTACTTGCTTGACACACGGGAGAAGTTTCAGTTGGTTGCAATCTGCACTCTCACCACTAGATGGCGCCAAATCCTACGCACTGTCCCTTTAAATTAATCTTTAATTAAATTTCTTCTTTACTGCTTAACTGTTTTTGCTTCCTATAAAAATATTGTTACAAATATATTCTTTAGGTTTTTCCCACTATGTTCCTCCAGTCTTATTTTGGAGTAATGCTTAGAATTAACAGGAAGTAGGGAGAACAAAAACACCTTTTTGCTCTTAAACAACTTAATCCTTGCTCTTAAATCAATACTTTGTGCGCATGAATCAACAGAACATGAAGTCAGACAACACTGTTGACATTTTAACAGCTGTTTTAAGGTTGCAAAAGAGTGTAGAATGTCTCCTTCAAAGTAAAAGCACAGGAGAAATGTTCTTAAAAGACTAAATATAAAAGGGAAAACGTGGTTGCATTCAGAGGTTTTACAGTTCCGGTAGATATTTTCACAACACTGAAAGAAAGCGAAAGCCACATTGTTTTACTGCTCAACCTGTGAAATGTCTTTAAAGGCCTCCTGTCTCCACATGAGGGCAGCAACATGCATCCTTTGGTGAGCTCCATAAAAATAATGTGACCCGACGAGGTTTGACAGCTCTGCTGCTGCTGACTCTGCATTTCACTGTGTTTGTTTACGTCTGACATGCTGTTGTTTCTGATCTTCTGTGTCTCTAAAGTTGTCATGATTGTACAAAGCAGGAGATGAAAGAGAGAGAGGAATGAAAGAGAGTACTCACTGTGAGAGTCGTAGTTTCACGTCAGCAACACTGTACTGGCCCTGGAACGGGTGTCTACAGAAAGAGAATTTAATTGTATTCATTTATCTAAAAACATGATTATTTTAACAGATAATCAATAAACCCGTGAGATTATTCTCAGTAACAAATGTCACAATATCGGCGATGAAGATAGTTTTTGCAGCTATGCGTTTGATTTAAACACCAATACTTTACCCATTGTTCAGCGTGTTCCTACAGTTATTACAGGAATACTTTGTATATTTAATATAAATGTACAAAGATTGAATATACTTAATTCCCCGGTATTACTATTAGTAGTTTTCCTTTTCTCTGTTTTGGGATTTTTCGTTCACGGTGAAGACATGAGAGAAAACGTTTTCTTCAATAATTCAAAGTGAAAAAGGTGAATAACTGACACACAAATAGTCATTTTGTGGCGATAGTTCATGACATTTTATCTTAATTAACCTGTAAAAGGTGGTTGAATGTATTATTGTTGTAGCACGATGCTAATGTTGGCTTAAAAGAATAAATGGGGTTCTCCACAGCGGGTTCTAGAAATACCTTTTTTAAGGTCCCGGCCTGAAAGACGTCATTAAGAGTTCCATTCAAGGTTTTTTGTCCACCTACCCCGGCGTGATGGCGGCCATGGCGGGGTGCTTGTTGCTGAACCAAACCCGGTAGTTGTGGGAGATCTTCCAGGCCGTCACGAAGGGAACGCCGTAATCGGCCAGCAGCCTCTCGTTGTCTGAAATCAACGGAGATGTTCGAGGTCAGTGAAACTAGATTTACTGTCATTTCCTCTAAAGAGTCGGCCGTCATTGTTAGAAAAAGTCCCTGAAGACGAGTCACAAGTATTTATATAGAATCAACTCATCGTGACTTCAATGAAGAAGTGAATGACTGAGGGACTCAGGGAGTCTTCCCACCTTGCTGTAGCGCAGAGGACAGTAATGAGTGGAGGTAAAGGGTGAACTGCGCTCTGATCCACTCGTCTCCGCCCTCCCAGCCCGTCCCGTCCAGGAACACGTCGTCTCGGTTCTCCGTCACGTGTTTCAACAGGTAGTCGGCGAAGCGCAGGTCGGCCGTCGTCAGGCTCAGGATCTTCCGGAGCTCCGGGTCCTGGATGTGGACTCCGCCTTCCTCCACCTGTGAAAAAACACAAACCATACTGTATTCACCGTCAGGAATATCCAACTTTCACCACTAAAAAAAGAAAATAAAGATGTTTCACCTCGACGATGGCATCGCTGAGGTGCCTCTGCTGGCGGAACAGGATGTTGGTCGCACCGGCGACGAAGCCGCGCACCGTCACATCCGACAGGAGGTGATGCTGCTGCAGAGCCATGTAGGGCAGACACAGGTAACCCTGGCAAGGAAAGGGAAAAGGTCACTACGTGTACAACTGTGTACACACACACACACACACACACACACACACACACACACACACCTGTCGAAGATGTTTTAGGGGACGAAAATGAGAGAGTTCACAGGGGGGAAAGTACGAGGAAAATAAAGTTTGGACAACATCTAAATCACAAACAGAACCCTCTATCCTGAGTGTTACCTTGGTGAAGATGGGGAGCGGCAGGCCGTACCGGTCCTCCTCCAGACCGGACACCAGACCCTGGACCGCCCCTCCCTGGCCGCCGGCGGGCTGCGGCTGCACCGTGATGGGCGTCCCCGGCTCGGAGTCGAAGACGTCCGGCAGCAGCAGATCCGTCTCTTTCCCCTCGGCGGCCTCTTTGGGACTCTCCTCCAACACGCTGGGGTCCAGAGTCTCCCAGTCGCTCTCCGAGGACTCCGGAGAGCTGCGTGACGGAGGCTTGAGGAGGTGGTTGTCCCCCTCCGTGCTGTTCCCGGAGGACAGAGACTCCACGGCGGGTCCGGCGGCGGCGGCGGTCCCCTCCAGCTCCAGCTCGGTGTTGGCGATGTCGGTGACGGACACGGAGACGAACTCCTCGGCTCCGGAGACGCTCTCCACCAGAGTCAGGTCCTCCGTCAAGCTGCTCTTAGGCCGGTAGTGGGACGAGTCCACCAGGCCGTGCTCGATCATACCTGCACGGATTAAAACGTTTAAAAGGTTTTACTCTTCAGATATTTCCTGATTTATCAGTGAGACCGGAGACGTTTTCAGAAGAAATGAGACATTGTTTAAACTCGCCTGAATTAAATCAGATTTATTAAAACCTGGTGACCTTATAATGACATTTTTGTGTCAATCAATACCCTGTTTTTTAAGACTTTCCCCCCATTTTTTTTTACAGTTGTTTTATCTGTACAGATGCATGAGAAACAGCTGTACATCCTAACAAAGGGCCTTGTTTAAAGTGCAAGAGGAGAGAGTTTCTGACCTGGAAACAGTGATAGAACCGTCATCAGAGCTCCCACTAGTCTGTTGACAGGAGACGCAAAGAAGAGGACCTGCAAACAACAACAACAACACAAATCTAACTTATCGTGTCGTTTTGTTTCAAAAGTTCTGAATCGCTGGAAACCATGTTAATCGTACCTTCTTCTCCAGCAGAATAAGCTTGAAGAGGATGAGGACCTACGAAGGTAAAACACCAAAGAGTTATTTCATAACAACTATTACGCAACCAGCAGACACTTTCATGCTCGTCTGTACTTCTCTACCTTGTGTCGAAAGTGCAGAATTAAATCTCTTGGTGATAACCCTGAGGGGAGAAAGCAAACAGAGCATCAACAAATGAGGAAACACAACAATCACGTGACTCAAAACCACAAATATGGTCCGTTCATAGAACATCTGTTTCTCTGGAACAACAGATTATGAATCTTCTTACACCTACAGTGAGTATTTATGTGATAAAGGAAGATCTTTTTTAATATCTATGAAATATTTATACATATTTGCAACACTTTGTCTTTTTCCAAATACTATTTTGAGTTAAAATGCGTGAAAGTGAAATAAAAAACACAAACTAGTGTCAAAGTACATTATTATTAACCTATATGTACCGAAGAATGTCACGAATATTGTACTGCAGTATTTATTTGGAATTTTTAAATTGTATTTGACTATTTGCACTTATTATTTATTCCTATCAGGGTTTCTTTTATTTATTGTATTTTTTTCCACTTTATTTAATTACATTTTTGTGTCCCACTTACAATTTTTGTCACATTCTATTCATTTATTAAGTATATGCAATAGATTCAGATTTATTGTTATTAAAGGACTATTTAAAATGTAAATTATGTACATAATTCTACAATATATAACGCAATATATGCAGAAAATAAAAGTAAATGAGAAAAAAACAAGAAATATGTTCAAATATGTCACACAAAACATAAAAAAGTGAATAAAAATAATCCTGCAAAGTGGATCCTTTGAGTGTGTTAAACATAAATAAGAATGTTTAAATGTCCAGGTTTCAAGCAGCATTAATTGAAGAGCATTTCACAGTCGCGTTATCGTGCAGTTTAATCATTATTGCACATTAAAGTAATCACAAACAAAACAAAAGACTGCTTTATTATCCACTACTGGTATATAAAAGGATATATATTTGTGCTTGTCGGACCCACCTAGATACACCTGCGACCCCTCCAGAGACGAGCCCCTCAGAGAGCCGTTCATGTGGTCGTACAGCTCCTGCAGGGCGGGACGAGCAAACAGGAAGTCACGAAGAGGCGACGACAGGAAACAACAAATGGTTTCCGTCAAGATTATATCTTCTCACCTTTAAAATCGAGATCTGTGAGAAGTCTTTCTCCTCGAAGTAGGCGTGTGTGATGAGCTGTAGTTTAGCTTGAAGCAGGCCGAAGAGAGGCTGCGAGTCAACAAACAAAACGTGTGCGAGAGAGTCATTAAATGTTGCATCACATTCAAACAGGACTCCCGTTTGTCCCCACATCTTTAGGAAGGAAACCAGCTCATAATTCATCTCTGATATCTATTTCATGCTGCTGTGAAAACATCCCCTTTAAACAACAGACTTATTCAAGTTCCCCACCAAAACGCTTCGGGCCCCGGAGAGTGTCTTCACTCAGAGGACCGCGGTTACAGTGTAACCTAAGGGAGCCAACACCTTCCCAAACGTATTTTAACGAAATAAAGTTACGAAACAAAACGAGTTCTTTACCGAAGTCACAGTCAGAATCTCTAACGGCTCATCCCGTCTCACAGCATTCAACGTTTAAATCTGTGGGGAGACGCATGAAAGAGAACTTCTCTTGTTCTGTGGCGAAGACGAAAGACTCACCGCTCTGCTGAGGACGCACACGCTCTTCTGGACCGTCTCCCTCGTGACGTCGGCCTGTCGCACCTTCAGGGCCTGAAGACGGATTAAAAGCAATTATATATATATATATATATATATATATATATATATATATATATATATATATATATATATATATATATATATAGTATACATACACACATGTGCTAAGACTCTGTAGAAAACAATGATGTCTGACCTTCGCTTCTATTTGGCGATAACAGGAAACTCCGTAGACACACTTCATGTCTTCATCAAGAGGCGGAAGGTGAAAGTACACGGTGTCTGCAACACAAAACCAGATGACTCGCATTGATAAACGACGCGACGCGATCATTCGTACGGAGATACGTCGCGTGTGAGCTCCGCTCAGAGGATCTGTAGCGCCTCACTGCTCCGCAGCACATTTACAGAGCAGGTATGTCGTTAAGTTCTTCAATTATCTATTTTGTGATTGTTTGTTTTACTTTTCTTTTCTAATTTTATAGCTACTTATTTGCTTGTTCTCACTTTCTCTTTTTGTTTTTATTGTCTTTTAAATCTCATGTTAATGGTTTCTTTTGGTTCTTTTGGTGTCTGATATATTTTTATGTCTCCGTGAATCACTTTGAATTGTTTTGCGTTCCCTTTCTGCTGGTGCCGCCTCGATTCTCCTTCGTGCATTCCAATATCACATACCAACATCCACCACAGAAGGATTTATCATGTCCCAATACCAGAAACTCCTGGACGTCCTCGTGCACCCGGTTTACACTTTGCAGAATGCAGGCCAGCATGCTTCTCTGGCTTTTCTTACCCACAATCCTTTGTGCAGCGGAAGATACGTCAGTGTCACAGTACTTACTTGTAAGAGCTGCTGCAGCACAGACTCAAAGTAAAAAGAATCGTGTGTGTGTTGTCGTTATTAAGACAGAGATCTGTGTTCATACGTGGGCGTGTGTGAGGTTTAACGTACGCTGCGTCTCAGGAGAACAGGAGAATTGTTCTCATGTAGAGAAAAGAAACTGCAAATGTGAAACCTAAATAAATCCAAGTAAGGAACAATATCGATTTTTACTGCTCGATAACACAAACTCTAACATCGCATCACAGATCGCCTGAAGCTCCCTTTGACGGCAAAAACACTGTGGGAGAAGTGAAGTAACAGGCTCAGCGATCGGCCTTCATTCCACGTGAGGATGAAGGATGAAGAGCGTTTTGTGACGTGTTTAGAGTCTGGAGCCTCAAAAGGTCAGAGTGTGGACGTCAGAGATTAACCAGAGGTCCACGCTGAGCAGCGCCAGGCCACCAAAACACAACCCGCTTCAGGGTTCTTTCTCAGGCAACTTGTTGTCATACTTTGCAGCTATAAGAAGCTCCTCCATTTCCTTTTTGAGCATTGCATTGTGGGACAATAGTGCACATTTAACAGCACACTCAAAAAATCTGTATTTTCATTGCTTTCTATGGTGAACAACCAAAATATAAAACCTGTTTTGAATTTGTTGGAAGTATAGAAATAAAAAAATAAAGTAAAAAAAAAAAAGAGCAGAAAAGATACAAAACCATGAAAGATGATTCTTATCGAACAGCTGCAACGAGCAAGAATGACGAATTATGTTGTCATTTATTTCATAAAGTGTGTGTGTGTGTGTGTGTGTGTGTGTGTGTGTGTGTGTGTGTGTGTGTGTGTGTGTGTGTGTGTGTGTGTGTGTGTGTGTGTGCTCATGTGATGACTCTGCTGATCGTCACTGTATTTCCTCTGTAACCGACACCCTGTTGTGTCGGTGCGACTGCCGTCTCTTTATGAGCCGCAGTGCAGAGGCAGCCGCTCACGTCGCTGCCGCTTTATGTTTTTATATCAGCTAACAGCTGCAGCAGCAGAAACAAAGCACACAGCAGATGAGGAAACGCACGGCACGGCCCGAGACGATTAAGAAATGATCTGCGAGACAGAACGCTAGTTTGAGGCGATATCTCTCCTTCGTCCAGGCTGGTGGATGCATCTCCTGCTCTGGGAGCGCTTTGCTTATTCTTGCAACGTGAGCGCCGAACATAAAGCAGAGAGCAGTGTTTGATCACGTGTTGGTTTAGTTCCTCCCGTTTGCGTTGGCCGGACCGCATGAGGGGCAGCGGTGAACCACAGGACTGTCACATGACGGCAGAGTGCTGCTCTCTCTTTACAGCCTGGATACCGAGTCTCTGCTGCTGCTTTCACCAAACAAACACATTGAAGTCTCTATTTCACCCGTTTATTGTCCGCTGCTGAAACTAGGTTCTAGGTTCTAGACTCAGGGTGGCATAAAGAGTTTCTCTCTGTCTAAAGGTCCCTCACAAAGACAGACGATCCAGGAAGTCCAGTTTAAATCACAGATTAACGCATTAAAGAGGTTCATCAGAAGCCTAAAACACGGCACAACAACTCTGGGAAGTCTCTTTCATCGGGACAATAGTGAGGTGAACGGTGGAAACATGGAGTTCAGGATTCATCAAAGACAGTAAATAATAGCTATTTGTAGTAACGACGCAAATACAGCTGCAACTAACTGTTACTTTCATTATTCCAGTGGGCCGTAGAAGGCAGAAAGTTGTATAAATTATTCAGTTTTCTTTCTCGTTTCAAGTCTAGATGCAGAAACAACGTCATCGATCCAAAAGCTTTTGACGTTTATGAATAAATATAAACATTAAAAGTATATAAAACAAAGGATATAGAATAAACTCACTCATACGTTGGTTTTCTGCCTCTTCCTGCACTCTGATATTATTTATCTCCGTTATGTTTTGTGTATTTTTATTATATTTTATCTATAAACATCTGTGTGACGTACCTTCCTGGTAGTTGTGCGCTCCGTCAGGAAGCGACAGGAAGGGGAGGTACCGCCACTCCTCCGGCAGCAGGTTGCTGTCGTGACCCTCGTCGGGCATCAGCGGCGGGTACGAGAACTCAACCTGCAGGACAGACAGTCAGATGTTCACATCTGCATGAGCTCTTCTTTATCATACTTCTGTTTTAAAGAAATCAGGATTTTATACTGGAAACAGTTTCATTTAGCGGTATTTAACAGCATTCTTCTCATAGTTACAAACTACTTACACACAGTATCTTCATCCAGAGAGTACAAGTAATACAACGCTTGCAATTCCTAATTAACTTATCAATTAACTGTCTTATTGTTCTCTCTGTGGACTTGATTTTCAAAATAAAAAGGTAAATATAGTACTTTTTACTGTACTACATCTCAGAGGTAAACAGTATTTCCACAGTGTAGTATTAGTACGTTTACTGCAGTAAATGATGTGAATACATCTCACACAGCAGACGGTGAACAGAAGGAGGCTGAAAGAGACGGAGCCTACGGATTAAAGAGCCAAGAACTCAATCTGATACCCGGCAGGAGATCGCTGACCCGATCAGATGACCTCCTCCTCCCCCGAACAAAGAGCTTCGTAGGGTCTCATTCTAAGATAAAAACAAAGTCTTCTTTCATCTTCTGCCTTCATGCAGCAGCTGCTTCTGAGCTGCCAGCTCGGCCCGTTAATGTGATGAAGAGGAGGAGGCGATTATGAGAAGAGGCTTCAGGAAGTGGATTAAAAGTAAAAACAGGTTTCAGATGTGAGCTTTTGTTTGTGGTTTTTGTAAAAAAGGGAACCAAGCTGACTTTGATGGTTAAAACTTGTTTTCCTGCTCGGGTAAGCTGTGTTATAACTGCAATTTTAGATAAATAAACAATGTTGCATGATCATAAAAACGCTTTATCCCCATTTGATCGCTCTGTTGAGTCTGAAAAATGTCAGAAAACTGTTTCATTCAGTTAATTATGATACAAAACTGAGACAAACAGCAAATATTTACTTTGGAGAAGCTGCAGCGTGGGAATATTAAGCATTTATTATCTTGAAAAACATCTAAAATTAGTAATTAAGTATCAAAATAGTTGACGATTAGTTTTGGACTATTTGAGACGATTGATATTTTACTGGCAAAACTATGTTAAGGAAAATATTATTGTCGTTTCTTTTGCAAGAGATGACAAATAAGTAAATACTTTAAACACCACAGAGGAGTGTCTCAAAGTATTTGTTGTTTAATTAAACATCCTCACGTTGTTCATATCCGGGTACTAAATCAGCCAAAATATGACTAACAGAGAGGGAAGATAGACATTGTAAGACACACAGAGAGCCGCTTGCAGTTGAAAAACACTGAAGTGGAAAGATGCCCAAACTGGCAGCAGAGCACATGTTACATAACCCCACAGAGCCCACAGCGAACAGCTGATGTTGATGCTAACGTGAATAATCACCCTTGCACTGACACACAGAGAAAAGAAGAAGAACATACTCACAACAAGTCAATCCGTGCGGAAAGAAAGGCGAAAATGTGCCTTTATTATGAGTCAACTAGGCTAGCAGCTAGCTGCGTTAGCGTAGAAAGAAGCAGGTGTTCGTGTTTACCTGACAGCCTTTTTTGTGGTGAAATCCAACCACCACAATGTGCAGCACCGGTCCCTTCGGCTCGTCTCTGCCGTGAGACTCCATCCCTTCCTCCACACCCCCACCTCCGGATGTAAACACGGCCAACAAAAGCGGATTCTTTGCCCCCTCTTCCACACACACACATGGACAGGGAGCACGAACACAAGCCACCGCGGAGACGATTCTCTTTCCTTCCGCTTCGTTCCCGAGCTTGTCAGAGGACGGACGGAAAGCGAGAGGGTCCAGTGCAGCGCACTTCCGTCTTTGTCAAAGCTTTGCGAGGCAAAAAAAATTGTATATACTGTATATATATATATATTATCTAAAAAAAATTGTATATATATAATTTTTTTTTATTTTAAGTATATTTTTATACAAAAAAAATAAGAAATAAAAAAATACACGTATATTAAAATGTACGTGTGTATATAGATAGATAGATAGATAGATAGATAGATAGATAGATAGATAGATAGATAGATAGATAGATAGATAGATAGATAGATAGATAGATAGATAGATAGATAGATATGTACTTTATTCATTCCCAGGGGGAAATTTGTATGTTACAGCAGCAAGACACACCAAGAAGCAAAGTAACAGAGTAACCAAAAATATATATACAATATACAATATAAAATATACATTGTTTCCTTAATTTTTTAAATAAAAATATACTTTAAATATATATATATATATATATTAACTATCTTATATGTATATAAATATATTTTTAAAAATGTAAGTATTTTTTTATTCACAAAAATACAAACATTTATTTTTAAAACAAGATAAAAATCGGCAAACATTCTAAATAAATAAATAGTAATACAATGTCGCACAAATAGGTGTAAGTTTAAATAAATCACCATGTTGTAGACACAGTAAATACAGTTAAGTGGATACATTCAACTGTAAAGGTCTGGTAAATGCAAAGAAAACAAACAATAAAACAACAACTGACTACAGACAACAGACAACAGAAACTGTGGTGGGGCCCCATCTTGTCCTTAACTCTGTCATCTTTGTTACCGTCAAATAATTACGTCATGTATTCACGAGCACAACCGGCGCCATCGTGTGGAAATAGATTGAAAAACATAACGAGGGCCAAAGCACAAAACCTCCTATCTGCAGAATTTTCTGTTTGCCGGATTTCATTTTGGATGATGAGAACAAGGAAGGCTGTTCATATTCTGTTTTAAAAGAATCCGGCCCTTTATTGAAACTTAATTTAGAGCATAATTGTGTAGAACCTCTTCCAACTTGCACCAAATGATGGAAAGATTGCAAAGATCCTATCTGCAAAATGATCCAGGCATTTTTCAGATAGGAGGTTTTGCTCTTCGGCCATCGATAATTACATTTTTGGGTCCTCTCAGTTTCTGCTACACTCATTCAATCGTGTGTTTTTATAGATTTCTAATTAAATTATACACAATTCAAACGCATCTGTGACCGTTGCAAATAGTCATTCGATGATTGAGTCTGAGCTCGATTGCTTTAGCCTGCTCACTCGCCTTCTTATGTCGATTGCTTCCGCCTGCCGCCCATTGAACGAACATGGCGGCTGCTGCTCCGACCACGAATCCGTCTCAGCTGCTCCCACTTGGTTTGTAAACTCCTAATTATGTCGAGTGTCTGTTTCTAAATATCTGATTATGAATCAGTGATAAAAGTCAGAGTGCGACGGTGGCAGTTTGAAGCGCGAGTTCAAGATATTAGGGAGGTTTTTGAGAGGTTTTGTTAGCTAGTTAACGTTAGCATCACATGCTACAAGCTACAAACGCATGATACTCGTTATTATTAATGTTAGCTGTCTTTGCTCATTAGCATGTCATACAGATTGACAGTACAAATAATTAAATGTATTTAAAGTAGCATTTTATTCGCACCCAAATGTCTTATTAGGAGGTAAATTAATAATTTTAATAATAATAGAATATTAGTGGAACAGTCACAGTTTGAATACTTTTATATAATACATTACGTTAAGTAACATTGTCAATGTTACACTTAACAGAGTATTTTTTACAGTGTTATATTTACTTTTACTTCAGTAAAGTGTCTGAATACTTTGATTTTCATCCTATCAGATCTGCCTGAGAACATTATATAAATGTGTTGCTTTGTTTTAAGGCATCATAATCACTCAACTGAATAAATAAACCTATTTATTATTATTGTTAATATACTTGTATTTTGGACTTGTCTAGTTTAAACAAGCAATTTGAAGACTTGAATCAGATTAATTGACAATGAACATAATTATTAATTGCAGCCCTGTGTCCGATAAAGCGCTTAGTGGCTGTGATTTATTGTATTTAGCAGCAGAAAATAAATAAAAGTGATTGTTTTCATTCTAGATTCATCTGTGAGTAGTTTCTCAATTAATACATGTATCATTTTGTTAATAAAATGTAAAATAAATAGTGAAAAATGCCCAAAGAGCCGTCAAATGATCTAATTTATTATTTAAAAGAATTCCTGATGATTTTTCTGTCGCTCAACAATCATTCACGCTCTAATATTTATACGGCAAAAATACAAAAACCGAGTCCCTGATCTGACTTTGTGTTTCTGCTTTTAGAGCTCGTGGACAAATGTATCGGCTCCCGGATTCACATCGTCATGAAAACCGACAAAGAAATCGTCGGCACCCTGCTGGGTTTCGACGACTTCGTCAGTATCCTTTCCACATTTATTACAATGTGACAGAAAAAACATAAAATATGAACTGCAATAAACTGCCTTATTTTACAGTTTTCTCTGAATATTGTCCCAGTTTTTGGTTCTTAACTCCGTGTGTTAGATATGGTCCTAGAAGATGTGACAGAATTGTAAGTACTCCTCTTGTTTTTGCATGAATTGCAGGATTTTTTAAAACCTGAATTAACTCATTAATCTGTGTTTCAGTGAAATCACGCCAGAGGGACGGAGGATAACCAAACTGGACCAGATCCTCCTCAACGGCAATAACATCACCATGGTGTGTAAATGCGCTGCATGTTCTGCTCCATTACCTCTCACACCTCCACACCACCTGGTGCTGTTGTTGTAGACCTTCAGTGTGATTTAAATCCGTACTTCTTCTTTTCCTGCAGCTCATACCTGGAGGAGAAGGTCCTGAAGTATGAGATGAGTCGTCATTGAAGAGTTTTGAGTCGTGGATTTAATTTCCTATGTTGCGTTGAGTTTATATCGTTTTTGTTTTTTTGATCATTCCTTCTCGAGTGAGGAAAATATTTTTGTAAGATTCCCAAATTGAGTATTTGTTAAAAACTATCATGAATCACACATGACAAAAAACTCTTTTGACAAATAAATCATTTGAAAACACAAGATTTCCTTCATTATTAAAACTAATAGCTGTACAACTTAAATTTAAACCGAAAATCAAAGACTACATTCAAGCCAAGCGTTCAGCACCCTAATATTCTACGTTTACAGTAGTCTTTGAACTTGTCTTGGTCTTCTTCTCTTTATTGGTTACCGAGGTGTCATTCTTCGATATCAGCCAATCAGTGATGAGTATTTCCTCAGAGGGTGGGACTTAAAGAAAACAGTGGTTTTAAGTCCGGAAACATTGTTAATTTATTCAGTAAGAAGAATAAGTTTTGTATTGTTTTGTAACCTTGTTAAACTGTAGAATTAGCATTTTTTTAAGCTGTTATCTATTAACGTTAAATGGCAGAAATGCGGTAAAGTAGCTAGCTACTGTTAGCTGTTAGCTCTCACTCGCTGGGATGAGAAGAGCCTTAAAACAAGTATTCAAGATTATGTGTGATTTGAATTACATTTTTTGCAAGGTCCCATGTCTTATGTGATAAAACTTTCCATGCTAATAACAAATATAGCATTAGCTTATGGCCGCGGCCCACCTCATGTCTTTAGAAAACATTGATAATACTCAAATGTTGAATAATTAAATTGATAAAAATAAAACTTCAATATGTGTCCTTACTTTTATCAATAAAATAGTTAAATAATTGCATTTGTATGTCAAATATGTAATCATTCCAACACTTAGTGGCGGTAAAGGGGTCAAGATCAATGGATTAACCTCTGATGAGCTCACTTTTACCTTATTTAAATTTTCACTTTTTAATAAAGTTTATTTATACATGACTTATAAAAACAAGCAGCAACTCCAGAGTGCTTTACAATGCCGACATATAAAGAATAGAATACAATGCAACATACACATCTCCACATATATACATGAACAAACAAATGGACATGAAGCCAAACGTTCTGCAAACTACAAGTCATCTACACTTGGATCTGAAAGGATGTAAAAAGATTCTGTGACTTCCTGCGACTTCCTGCGTCGTCATTAAAAGCTGCAAGAAACTGTCCGGCTTCGCTGCTCATCTTGAAGCATTTTATTTCGCCAGCAACAGGAAACGGAATCCACCGTAGACAACCACAGACTCCGACGTCATCAGACAGGTTGCCGTTCTTCTGATGTGTTTAGTGGCGAGATGAGAGAATAAAACACAGACTCACCAACAATCTGACATTTGATTTATTCTTTATTTGAAGATTGAACTCACTGAGCAGCTCTGCACCGGTAAGTCTGAGACAAAACTGATGAGAGAAGGTCTTAATTAAATACTCAAACTTATAAGTTTTTGTGAGAAATGAAGAATTTATGCATTTATCTAGAAGGTTCAGTTTATTATAAGTACATTTAGTGCTTTACTTGTGTACAATTTTGAGGCTCTTGTACTTTACTTGAGTATTTCCATTTTCGGTCACTTTATACTCTTCTACTCTATACTCTACAAGTATTTAGTTACTTTGCAGATTTAGATTAATATTACAAAATATAATCAACAAATGAATGATGGTGTAATAATATAGATGAAGTATTTCTGTTCGGGCAAATTCACCAAGTACCCGGCAGACAAAGTAAACTTAAAAACATTAATGCATCAATAATTGTAATACAATAATATAATGTAGTATTTTTTAGAAATGAACAACTCTACATAAAGAGTACTTTTAATTTTGGATGGTTGAATTTACATCACTTTTACTTTAAACGGTGTATTTTACACTGTGGTATTGATACTTCTGCCATCGCTGCTTTTTCTTTTATTTCCTGACACAGATTCATTTCCTGTCTGTCTTGTGTTCTGTTTTAGTTATAAAGATTCCTCTCGTCTTTTTGCATTTACTTTAACTGATTAGTTTATAATGTGTGTATTATTATTATTATTATTATGTGTATTTGTTTAAATTGAATAAATATAATTCATCTTCGTGAGTCTTCAACAAGGTGAAAATAGAAAGTTGATGCAACAATTCTGACGCATCTCATCTCATCAGCGGTTGAAGAGGATTTTAAATCTTTTACTTCAGTAAAAGTAGTAATACAACGATGTAGAAGTACTCTGTTACAAGTAGAGTATTAGTATCAAATTAACTTAATGTACCAAAAGTACTCATTATGCAGATTGGTCCATTTCAGAATCATATATATTATATTACTGGATTATTATTATTATTGATGGTTTTATTTCAATATTGCAGCTGTTAAAAGTGGAGATCATTTTAAAATGTTAATTAGAATTTAATGGATTTATATTTGAATTTTTGAATATCAGGGAACAGAGCAGGCGAGGTGATCTGCTGACTTCTGTCGCTCATTCGGCTCCACTGACTCTGACGCTTTATTGACAACACAGCAAAAATGGTGTCCGCTGTAAAACGCAGAAGAAGGGAGCGAGAAGAATCGTGTTTCAGCAGAGCGGCCAGAGCGATCAGGAGAGCCCTGTCCAGGATCTGTGGACATACTTTTAGCCCTCGCATCAGGAACGCTTGTGATCAGTCTTACTGTCCGCCTTTCAATCCCCATTATCAGTCTGACACATGCGATGAGCCTCTTCCTCCGACTAGCACTGACTGTGAGATGGTTCCCCGAAGAGATCCGCGTCCTCCTCAAGATGTAACACAATCTGGGCTGGATCACGCTCCTCCTCCGTGCCAACTGGGGACGGAGGAGGGGTTCTTTTACTCCTGTGGTTCTTTTACTCAAGAACCCCAGAAGAAAGTCGTAACGGACCAAAGCTCCGGAGGAACGCGAAAGTGTGAAAATTGTGTTCCTTCTACCAGTTGTTCCCCTGACTACATTGTATGTGAACGTCTATCAATGATAGAAAACATCACCTCCTCTGCAGCAGATTTCAGGGGCAAGGGGATGAATAGAGCAACAGCAGGTGGTCTCTCCATCGTCATCTCTGCTTCAGGTTATCACAGAGGGGAACAAACACAGGTTGTCCGGGGAAGTCGTTATTATAGGCGTGTTTCATCACACCCTTATTTACATCCTCCAAACAGAAAAGACACAGATGATGGTGGCTCCAGATTTAAATCTGTGTCTGTCAGAAGACACAGCCGCTCTCAGTCCATAACCCCAACTGTCGCCGGCCTTCTATGTGCACAAGGCAGAGCTACAGTCCTCCAGGACTCGACCGTCTGCACCGGAGGAATCGTTGCACAAGATGCACATGAGGGATTCTCTGTGGAGCCTGAAAGTGAGCCAGGAGGAGACGGCGATGTCCTGATGGAAATGGACTCACCTGTTACAGCCGTGAACTACTCCTTCACCAACGCCCTACCAGAACGTGGTCACCCCCAACCTCCTTGGAGCAGGAGAGAGTCCAGCTGCCTGTCTCGCTCTCACAGCATGCCTTCACTGAGTCTAATAACCTCTGCGGAGATCAGGACCCTCAGACGAGCTCAAAGCTCACCTGACGCGCTGTTAGAAAGCAGCTCTGAGGACTTCACGCCTGACATCACTGCTGATGAGAACGACGACGAAACCTTCCGGTTCCGGTGCTCCTGCCCAGGCCTTTACCGGTGCAGCGTGACCGGCCTGGTGTTCCACATGGGCGGAGAAGGGGACGTGGTCTACAGGACTGTCCCTTGGGACTGGAGGCTGCTGGTCCAGCATCACAAGAAGCCCGCGGGGCCCCTGTTCGACATCCAGTGTGAGCAGCGGTCCGTGCGTGGCCTTCACCTCCCGCACTGTGAGATCCGCTCCACGGGGGGCTGTGACTTCCTCTCGGTCGCTCACGTGAAAGACGAGGGCGTCGAGTTCATCAGCCCCAATAAGACGACAGAAACTCACGTCGTCGTAAGCGTCACAGGGTTTTCTGTGTTCGGTAACGTCAAGGACGGAGACTCGCCCCCCGACCCGGTCCGAGCAGTGGTTCTGCTGTTCTACAGGCCTCCAGCCGACCCTGATCCAGAATCCCTCCTCAATGTGTTGTTGCTACCGAGGAACGTGGTGCTCCGGGACGTTCTGCGCTTCAGGAAGAAGACAGTAGGAGATGAGAGCTACATCGAGACGTCCCCACACTGTAAACTGCACCCGGAGCAGGAGTACACTCTGTCCGCGAGTCCTGATGACCACCAGGTTCTGGTTCAGCCAACCGAAGCGGAGTTTGACAGTGACAACTATGACAACTACTTCACATCGTTCCAGGTGACTTGGGAGGCGACGCTGAAACACATCAAGCTGTTTTTGAGGGACAGTGACAGCTCCCACACTGCCTGGGAAAGACGAGTTTGTCTTTCCACCGCTGGAGTCAAAAGGTCCTGTGGGCCGAGCGCTCTGAACCTCCCTTCTTGTGAGAGGCTGCTGGACGTACGGAGCAGCTTCGTCGAGGGCATCTCGGGACCCGTGCTCAAAAGTCTGCTGGACAAACTGTTTGAGAAGACGGTGATAACCGATTCCGAGAGGGAGTCGGCGGACGAGAGGCAAAACAAGGGCGACAAAGCTCGTTTCGTTATCGACACCGTGAGGAGGAAAGGTGAAGCTGCAAGTTCAGAGATGATTGAGATCCTCTGTGAGGCCGACCCCTTCCTCTGTGAACATCTGGGCTTGATCTGAAGATTTTAAAGTGTGTTTGCATCTTTGTAATGTACTCTTTGTTATCTACTAAAATTACATGTGGTGTTCCCCAAGGTTCAATACTGGGGCCTCTTCTGTTCAACATCTACATGCTTCCACTAGCTCAGATTATGGAAAACAACAAAGTGTGTTATCATAATTATGCAGACGACACACAAATCGACATAACTATATCACCAGGGGACTATAATCCCATACAAGGGCTGGGTAACTGCATTGAACAAACCAACAACTGGATGTGCCAGAATTTTCTTCAATTAAACAAAGATAAAACAGAAGTAATTGTTTTTGGTATCAAGGACGAATGATTGAAAGTCAGCGCTCAGCTTCAATCACTGATGTTAAAACCCACAAACCAAGCCAGAAATCTAGGTGTAGTTATGGATTCAGACCTCAACCTGAACAGCCATATCAAGACAATTACAAAATCAGCCTCCTATCACCTGAAGAATATATCAAGGATTAGAGGACTTATGTCTCAACAGGATTTGGAAAAACTTGTCCACGCATTTATCTTCAGCAGACTGGACGACTGTAACGGTGTGTTTACAGGTCTCTGTAAAAAGTCCGTGAGAAAGCTGCAGCTGATTCAGAACGCTGCAGCTCGAGTCCTCACTAAGACCAGGAGGGTGGACCACATCACTCCAGTTCTGATGTCTTTGCACTGGCTTCCTGTCCAACAAAGAATTGACTTTAAAATCCTGCTGTTGGTTTACAAAGCACTGAATGGTTTAGGGCCAAAATACATCTCTGATCTGCTGCTACCTTATGAACCATCCCGACCCCTCAGGTCGTCTGGGACCGGTCTACTTTCTGTTCCCAGAGTCAGAACTAAACATGGAGAAGCAGCGTTCAGTTCTTCTGCTCCACATATCTGGAACAAAGTCCCAGAAAGCTGCAGGTCTGCTGAGACCCTCAGCTCATTTAAATCAAGATTGAAGACCTTTCTGTTTGCTGCTGCCTTTAATTGAACAACATTCAAGGATATTAATCAATTTCTGCATTTCTGCATTTTACTACTGCATTTTATTTCTTAGTGTTTTAATGACTGTGTTCTTTAATGACTGTTTCAACGAATGTTCTTAATTGTTTTTAAATCTCCTTTTCTTTTGCCTTATGTTTTGATGCTTTTAATGGTTTTATGTGAAGCACTTTGAATTACCTTGTTGTTGAAATGTGCTATACAAATGAACTTGCCTTGTTGTCCACTGGTATCAAATATAAGAGCTAAAGAGAGCCGAGTGCAGCTTGTGAGTTAAATTCCTGTGAACTCTGAAGAGTTTTACAGCCATCTGCTGGCTGACAACTTCCTGTTTACGGTCGACGCTTCTCTTAATGTGATATTTACAGGAGGTCGTAGATTAAGTCCCTCCAGTTAGTAGCTGTTCTGGACCTTTTTCAATTCCCTCATCTATCATGGGAGTTTGTCCGGTTTTCATGGAGATGTATTCCCATTTTTCCAAGTACTTTACATGTTGTCCCGGTTGACTTAGAAGTTGAGATCATTGGGTCTTTCTTATTTTCACGATTTTGTGGCTCCTCGATTCTTACAGCTTTTTACCCAGAAATCAATCTCCATCTTGAAGAACATCCCAATTGCTAAAATGCACCTTGAAGAGCGAGGAAACACAGGTGCATCCCATGCAAGGATATCTCATTTGTTAAAGGCCTGTTGCCTCGACTCCTCTCTCCTCGTGTCTCTTCCTCACCTCCTCCCCTACCATCTCCCATGGCCGAGGAGGCGAGGAAAGGAATCGAGCAGGCACAAAATTCGGGAAATGAGAAAGACCTATGGTGTCTTCCATCCTGTTGCAACCCGGCTCAATGGCTGCAACGTAAATGGGAGACCAGACGGGTGTAAAAGTAATAAATAAGCACATTTATTTGAAGAACACATGAAGTAAACGAAACAAACATAGAGAGTCAGTAATAAAAAAGACAAAGAGTAGCCAGCAAACAGGACACAGACCCCTAGTGGAAAGGAGGCGTCATCACAGGTTCCCTGCACCTACTGTCCACATGTCAGAGTGGGCTTGAACAAGCCACAAAAGGAGCCTCATGGCTGATTTTTATCCCCCTTTCAGTTAAATCTGACCATGTTTATTTATTTATATTTTGGAAAATGTATTTGAGGGATTCAGTTCCTGTGTGTTACCTCCGTGCACAGCTACTCAAACTGAGAAAAGAATATTTATGATGTATGAATGTGTCTGTTCTGCTGATTGACATGACTGACTTAGTGGTATTCCCCACAAAGAACAAAGAAAGAAAACAATAAAATATAGTAATGCAATAGACATACAAGAGAAGATAATTAGCAGCACATTTGTATCTTAGATAGCAGAAGTAAAAGACGATAATGGGATGTAAAATGTAAGCCGTGTCAATATATATTGTGTCTGATTTATAATATTTTGTTTGGTTTCAGTTTTTTAAAGCCCTGATACCAAAAACACTGATGAGGAAAAAAGAAAAAAATACTTAATGTGCTTGTTATACAAAATAAAAGAACATCAACTCAGAAATATATATGTTCAAATTGTATTTCCAATTACCTAGAACGCAGCATGGACACACTGTTGAGCTGTCAGCCAATGGCTGTTGAGAAGGGGAGGGGCTAAATAAACTTGGCGACCCTTTTGCTCTCTCTTGTCTGAGACCACGGAACCTCTTTCATTCACCAAACATGACAGCTGACACCAACACTAGCAAATAATTAAATACAAACCATACATCTGGTTTGTTAATAATTGAAACTGTCGCTATTATCAAGTTATTTTTATGTTTCGGTTTCTATTATGTTGACAAACGAAGAGAACAAAGAGAAACCCGGTCCACATGTTCCCGCGTTACATGCCCCTGCCGGCGCGTCCTCATTGGCTGCCACACCGACACCGCTCGACCAATCGCGCGGCATCACACTGAGAATGCCTTAACGTCGGCTCCTCTGATTGGCCCAAAGCGTTTGGCGCCTCTTGAATCCTACTGTAGCCGTAGTGGGCGGTGAATGCGAGACGGCAGTTTGAAACAGTAGCGGAAACATTGAGATTGGGAGAATTTGTTCATCCACAAACACGGTGTCTTTTATGACAGAGCCGGGTTAAACGCGGGAACTAACGGACGCTTTGTTATTCTGTTCGCCGACTCTTGGGCACGTGAAGCCGGTCTCGCGCAAAGTGGTTCTCTCCCTCCTCCCTGAAGCTAACTTGCTAGCTAGTTAGCTGCCGAGCTAACCTTACAGCTAGCACCGGAGCTAGCTAAACACAAAGGACGACTTTGGCCAGTGTTTGTCATATAAATCCCGAATCACTCTGTTGGATGAGGACGGAGACACCTGTGCAGGTAAGAGGAGCTGTCAGTGCAAAGTGTAAACTAATGGCTTCATGTTTCAGACAGTTTTATGTGCCATTAAACACATTTTGATGGGATACAAACTTGGCGACGACAAGCTATCGTTAGCTTGAAGCTTGCTTGTTATTTGTAGCTTAGCTCACCCAGTGAACATCAATAGAATATAAAGGCTTTCTTGTATATTACGACTGCTAACCTTACTCCTGATAAGTGCAATTAAAATACCGCAAACAAACATTCACAGCCCAACAAAACAGGCTCTAAAATACATAATACAATAAAATGTTTTATATAATTAGTGTTTATTACCATGAAAAGATGCAGTTGTTGCACTAGAATACGTGTTGTTATTTCAGTTGGTTTACCCATGAGAAGACAGTGTTTGGTCCTGAATTTAACATGATACTTACTAGTAGAAATACACAATCCCACAATCTCAAAATGATATTTAACTAAAAGTACAGAAATAGGCCTGTTAATAACAAACTGAAAGTAAACGTGAGGCTAATAATTTGGCAGAATATGTTCTTTTTACATGTGTAATAGTGTTGTAAATATTGTATTATTCTGTTTTTATCACTAATTAATACATGTAGGAACATTTTAATGTTTGTCAATGTGTGTAGATACTTTGTATACTTGTTGGTAGATTAGTAGTACAGTACTGCGTTATACCAAATGTTTTTGTCAATGTAAATAGTTATACGGTTAAAGAAAATGTAGTTCAATACAAAGTACAATAGTGGAGTAGAAATTAGCATAACATTGAAGTACAAAAGTACAAGTATGTTTAAATTGTTTTTCATCCTGTCAAACAACCAGGTGGATAAGGAGGATCATATAAACTCAGTTGTCAGACTAAAACTCTCGCAGACTGACTATTAATAAATCAGCCGTGTAATGAATCAAACCTCCATTCATATTATAATGTTCAGATTTAGTTGAAGCTGCTTTAGAAATGGGTCTGTTCAACTTTTAGTTGATTTTTGAGACTACAGTTTGTGGTGGAGTTGAGTTCTACCGAGATGTGGTTGTAATATTCTGTCCACATCGTTTATATCAGTGAGATATTAACCAGAACATCTCATAAACTGGCAGCTGTTCTTGGCAGACAGAGTGCTGATACAGGGTTCAACGTTAATGTTTTTCCTCACTTGCCTTTATACAAATTGTTTATTTGTTAGCAGTTATCAAATAACAACAAAGATCAATGCTAATTGTCATGTTTAATCTTATTTTAAGTAAATTAATCTGGAGTTTTATCCTCTAACCATACTCAACTAAACTCCTGTTTCCAGGATATTTGAAATGCTCATTTCCGTTTAATAAAACTAATAATACATTTAGTCTTTACCGGCCATAATTGTGCACTGTGCAACTCTCAGAAGAGACGTGAAGGAAGTGAGAGTCTTCTTCTTATCTTCGGCCATCATCAGCTCTGGAAATGTCTTTGATTTTTTTTTTTTTATCCATTTGCCCGTTGGGGATTTTTAACTGGAACTCTCCATTTTTATTTGCATACTTGGCTGCTTTTATTCTCTTGCTCAGTCCGTGTTTTTAAAGATGGCAAACTGTGTCGTGTCACTTAAGTCTTCCACGTCTCCTACAATCTCACCCACATCTAACCGGATAATACCTATCCATGACAGCCGTCTGACATGTCTAATCTAAAGTGTGAGATCTCAGTCAGACCGGTCGGCAGTGACTCACGCCGACTTCTCACTGTGTGACAGATAGATCTCGTTAATACACAATGACAGATGACTGTCATTTACACAGCAACTCATTCATTTTCTGTTCCACTTCCTCCAGTTAACAGCAGATTTGCCAAAGGAGTGAGGAAAATCCTGTCAATGTGGACATGTAAGCACAGAAGTGAGAAGTGAGGTTTTTTTTGTATGGTTGTCTTTTAGACAGCTTCCAGATATCTGAATCGCAGCCCACAGTTTAGATATTTATTTCTATTCAAATAGAAAACAGACGATTCTCGATTCCCATCCCTACGTATGTTTCAGCCCCACCTCCTGGCAAAGACTGAAAATATGGAAAATGAAAGCATTCAGTGTGGAGAAACCTTCATCCGCCTGCTGTGTGTTTTGCAGGTTGATCATGGTGCTGACAGGGAAGCGCTCGGAGAAAGGTCCCGGCATCTGGAAGAGGAGGGTGAAGTCTGAGTACATGAGGCTTCGGCAGCTCAAACGCTTCAGACGGGCCGACGAGGTCAAGGTTTGTCCAAACACACACACACAGACAGACACACTCAAAGAGACCTTCACGTCATACAGATAGTCAGATGTTTGCTAAAGGGCTGGGGCATACTGTAAACAGGCTGGTGGTCGAGGACACGCGCTCATCCAAAAATCCGAACACCGTTCTCTCATATAAACAATTTTAAATCATGTAAGCAGCAACAGGTTATGTCAGATTTGCGTGCCAACATTGCTCGCTCTCTTTTCCTCTTTACGTCAGCCGTTGTTTTGTCCTGATGTTTTGTTTATGTTTTTAACTCCCGTTCGGGGCGTTCACGTGAGACACCTTACACTTAGACCAGCGTAGCCCTAAATCCAGTGATTTGGAATAAGAGAAATGTTCATATAAAAAGTAAATGATATAGTGTTAAACTGTCCAGATGGAGAAGAGGTGGAGGCGGCAATCTGGCTGGCAGCCGGCACTTGCAGAGGCCTGCTTCTATACATCAATAATCAGACATGATGGCCACGTAGACTTGGCAGTAAAATGTTTTTATCACTTTCTTTCAGTCACTGCTTCTACAGCGGAAGGTAGCGTGAATAATCACCCGTCAACATCCTGTCATATCACGGCACATTTTTGCCTGCTGGCTGATACGTTTCTCACCGTTTATTTGAATATCTTTTCATCTCTTCCAGAGCATGTTCAACAACAACCGTCAGAAAATCATGGATCGAACTGACGTTTTGAACCAGGAGTGGAAGACCAGGCGAATCCAGCCGGCTCACATCATGACGTCTGTCTGCTCCTTAAGAGGCACCCGAGAGGTCGGTGGATTAACGGTAACGTCTCTGTCGCGGTGTTGTAGAACATGTTCTGACTGCACGGTTTTCTCTGCAGTGCACGGTGGACAGCGGTTTCTCCGAGTTCTCCAGGCAGGTCATCCCCCTGAAGACTCTGAACGCCGTGGCCTCGGTCCCGGTCATGTACTCCTGGTCGCCGCTGCAGCAGAACTTCATGGTGTGTTTGAACAACTGTATCTAGTGTCAAATGTGTTCATGTGCTTGGGCTGTAGCAGTGAAACAGTGGTCGTTGGTCCGGATCATTTTCAACCACAGCTGTGTTTTTTTGCATCAGGTGGAGGATGAGACGGTGCTCCATAACATCCCCTACATGGGAGACGAGATCCTGGACCAAGATGGTACTTTCATAGAAGAGCTCATCAAGAACTATGACGGCAAAGTCCACGGAGACAGAGGTGAGGGTCTGTGGACACACAGAGGTTAGAGGGGAGGGTGTGATGAGACGTTTATCAATATCTGAGTGTGTTAAAATGCGCGGTAGGTGAGGTCTGTGTGTCTTCCATCAGGACTAAAGGACTGGTGAGACGGTTGAACGCGATTCAGGAAGTCTGAGTAATAGAATAAATGAAAAGCTTATCGTACAACAAGACTGCACAGAAGCTCATAGCACCACGAGACATGATGTCAGAATCACGCGTCTGTGTTTCGCAGAGTGCGGCTTCATCAACGATGAGATATTCGTGGAGTTGGTCAGCTCTCTGTCGCAGTACAGCGACAACGAGGACGAGGAGGAGGAGGAGGAGGGGGAAGAGCAGGACTTCAAGGTAGAAAAGATGGAGGTGTGCGACGGCAAGGAGCGTCCAGAGGACCCCCGCAAGGACGGGCTCGTCAACAATGAGAGTAAGTCCGTCTGTGAGGTCATCGCACGGTGACTGCATGCAAACGTCTTGTTTGATGTGTTGGTTGTGAAGTTAAATCTATGCAGTCGGTACAGTTATGGAGCAAGACTTGCTTCTATAGACTTCATATGTATATATGTGTATATGTGTATATGTGTGTATATATATATATATATATATGTATACATATATATGTGTGTGTGTGTGTGTATATATATATATGTATGTATATATGTATGTATATATGTATGTATATACATATATGTATACATATATGTATACATATATGTATACATATATGTATACATATACGTATACGTGTATACGTATACGTGTATACGTATACGTGTATACGTATACGTGTATACGTGTATACGTGTATATATATATATACACATATATATACACATATACATATATATACATATACATATATATATATACACATATACATATATATATATATACATATATATATATATGTATATATATATGTATATATATATGTATATATATATATATATGTATATGTATATATATATATCGTGAAAGCGTGTTTGTGTGTCGTCTCCAGGCCGAACCAGCAGCGACGGCTCCAAGAAGTTTCCCTCTGACAAGATTTTTGAGGCCATCGCCGCCATGTTCCCCGACAAAGGCTCCACGGAGGAGCTCAAAGAGAAGTTAGTGGCTTTGTGTGGATGTGAGTGTGTTGGTGCTGTGACGATGACTGAGGGACAAGTTCATTTTTATATGAATACAGACACATCATACAGCCAATTATGGCTTTAATTTAATACAGATACGTGTGATTTCGTGCTTGTTTGACAGGATGCAGAAAGCTGAAAAACTTCCATAGAGACATACCCCACTCGGCCCGAAATGAATCACCTTGAGCAGGAGCTAAAGAGGGCTAAGCTGTCAGACTAGAAGCACCTTTTTATATATGTGTGTGTGTGTGTGTGTGTCTCTCTCAGGTACAAGGAGCTGACGGAGCAGCAGCTGCCCGGCGCGCTGCCTCCTGAATGCACGCCGAACATCGACGGTCCGAACGCTCGCTCCGTGCAGCGCGAGCAGAGCCTGCACTCCTTCCACACTCTGTTCTGCAGACGCTGCTTCAAATACGACTGCTTCCTCCACCGTTAGTGCACACACACACACACACAGACGTTATAGAGTTACCCTTTTATTCATTTAAAATAACTGAGGATGCACTGATCCGAATATGTGCCGGATACTTTGTTATCCTGAGAAAACAGGATAATTAACCCTTTATTTTTTGTTTAATTTGGTATTTAATGTGACGGGAATCCTAATATATGAAATGCGTGGAACGTTCAAATGTAACCAGCGATTTAAAATGTGTTTTTTTACATCTTTTAACGGGCAGCTTGTCTGTTAAATGTTTAGTTAGTAAAGTTTAGGTCAAAAACTAAAGCTCGTCTGATGATTTTATGTCCTTTAGCTTTCCATGCAACTCCAAACACGTATAAGCGAAAGAACCTGGAGAACCTGGTGGACAGTAAACCCTGCGGCATCGTCTGCTACATGTACCTGGTACAGGTGAGTCAGACGTTCAATAAATATCACAGCAGTGCTGTTTGTTTCTTTTAGAGTTCTGCTCACTCTGTTTCTGTCTTCACTGGTCTATTAGACAAAGAACTAGGGGGGAAAATGCAATTTTCGTATATTTATCGTAAGTATTACATGATGACAGTATTACTTTGACCTGCTACATCACTGTTCTCAGGGTGGGATGGTGAGCGAGTACCCAGCGGACGTAGTTGCAGAGCAAGCAAAGACGCCCTCCAAGCGCACGGTGGGGAGACGCCGCGGACGACTGCCCAACAGCCGGCCCGGCACCCCGTCCATGTCCTCGGAGACCAAAGACACGGACAGCGACCCCGAGGGCAGCAAAGACGACGAGCTGGTCAACGGCAAAGACGACGAGCTGGACGACGACGAGCGGGACGACGAGCGGGACGACGGCGTGCTGGTCAACGGCAAAGATGACGCGCTGGTCAACGGCAAAGACGACAAGCGGGACGACGACAAAGACGACGCGCTGGTCAACGGAAAAGACGTCGAGCGGGACAACGGCAAAGACGTCGAGCGGGACAGCGGCAAAGACGTCGAGCGGGACAGCGGCAAAGACGTCGAGCGGGACAGCGGCAAAGACGTCGAGCGGGACAGCGGCAAAGACGTAGAGCGGGACAGCGGCAAAGACGTCGAGCGGGACAGCGGCAAAGAAGACGAAGACAAGAAGGACGATAACACCAGCAGCTCAGGTACAAACTCTCACTCTGGAGTAGTAAAGTTGAAGGGTCCTCTTTGGCAAGAAGAACTCGAATCTTACCCGACTTTATCAAAGCAACATACAGAACATTCCTTGGGTTTCTCTTTCTTAACATGTTGGGAACAACAAAGTCTTGAGTTTTCTTTTTAACGTTAATAAACATCAAAGAATGTTATTGTCCCCGTCTGTCTAAATGTGTGTATGAAACACCAGCGGTTTAGAGGAAGGAGGCGGTAAGGGAGCAAGGGAAGGAGTAGCGGCTTCACCTGCATCTGCAAATATGGGCATAACTTTAGTAAAAAAAATAATTTAGTTTCCCTCCGAGTGGAAACGTTTTCCCCACCCGCTGCTAAAGTTAGTCCCGGGGGTTGTTGGTCCTCTTGGGGGAAGGTTCCCGCCCTTAGTGCTTTTGTTCTGTGTGCACAGAGGGAAACTCTCGGTGTCAGACTCCGGTGAAGATGAAGCTGATCGGCGAGGCTGAAGCGGTGGAGTGGAGCGGCGCCGAGGCTTCGCTCTTCAGGGTTCTCATCGGGACGTACTACGACAACTTCTGCGCCATCGCGCGGCTCATCGGCACGAAGACCTGCAGACAGGTGAGGCGTCAGAGACGTCTAGCTTATTGTTTAGCTCACAATATAATTGTCCACAAGTTGGTCTAAACACGGGGGAAAGGAATGATGGTTCTCATGATGCACACACTTATTTGTAGAAGTTTTAAAGCTCTCACCTGCCAAACGGACTCTAACTTCGATTTTTCCTAAAATTAAAAACTGCGCTTGTTGCCAAACATGGAGTTTAGAACGTTGTCTCGGCCGGTCCTGCAGGTTTACGAGTTCAGGGTCAAGGAGTCGAGCATCATCGCTCGGGCTCCCGCCGAAGACGAGGACACGCCGCCCAGAAAGAAGAAGAGGAAACACCGACTGTGGGCCACTCACTGCAGGAAGATCCAGCTGAAGAAAGGTCAGAGGTCCCGTCAGCGCTAGCGTTTATTAATGCCATGGTAGAAGAACTGTGAGGCTTTAATCCTCATTTCATGTCAGACAGAGAACCGTTGAAATAGTTGAGATGTTTGACTCCAGATGTCGGCATCCTCACAGCTGAGAAACCTGGAAGAAGTTGAGCGTGCCCACGGGAATAAGACGGGCGGATGAATGAGTCGGTGAAAGCCGGAGGAAAGTCTCCTGGTGAAACCTCCGGTTTAACCGCTGCACCTCTTTACAGATGGCTCGTCCAATCACGTGTACAACTACCAGCCATGTGACCACCCGCGGCAGCCCTGTGACTCATCGTGTCCCTGCGTCACGGCGCAGAACTTCTGCGAGAAGTTTTGCCAGTGCAGCTCCGAGTGTAAGAACGAACACGCGCACACACAGAGCTTTATATTCCTGCAGTGACTCGAGTTGACGTTGCTCTTCTTCCACAGGTCAGAACCGCTTCCCAGGGTGTCGGTGCAAAGCTCAGTGCAACACCAAGCAGTGTCCTTGCTACCTGGCGGTGAGGGAGTGTGACCCAGACCTCTGCCTGACATGCGGCGCCGGAGACAACTGGGACAGCAAGAACGTGTCCTGCAAGAACTGCTCCATCCAGCGAGGCGCCAAGAAGGTTTTTGCACGTTCTTTTTACCGGTAGTGTTTTTAATTTTATCTCACCGGAAGCTCAAACACCTCCTGATGTTCCTCTCTGTCTCTCAGCACCTCCTGCTGGCCCCGTCAGACGTGGCCGGTTGGGGAATCTTCATCAAAGAGCCGGTCCAGAAAAACGAGTTCATCTCAGAGTACTGTGGAGAGGTAGGACCTGCCTGCCTGTCTGTCTGTCTGTCTGTGTCTCTCTCGCTCCGTCTGTCTCTCTCGGTCTGTCTCTCTCTCCGTTTGTGTCTCTGTCTCTCCGTCTGTGTCTCTCTCCGTCTGTCTCCGTTTGTGTCTCTGTCTCTCTCTTTCTTCGTCTGTCTGTTTGTGTGTCTCCGTTTGTGTGTCTCTCTCTGTCTGTCTCTCCGTTTGTGTCTCTGTCTGTCTGTCGCTCCGTTTGTGTCTCTGTCTGTGTGTCTCTGTCTGTCTCTCTTCGTTTGTGTCTCTGTCTGTGTGTCTCCGTTTGTGTGTCTCTGTCTGTGTGTCTCCGTTTGTGTGTCTCTGTCTGTGTGTCTCTGTTTGTGTCTCTGTCTCTCTGTGTCTGTTTGTGTGTCTCTGTGTCTGTCTGTGTGTCTCTGTTTGTGTGTCTCTCTCTCTGTCTGTCTGTGTGTCTCTGTCTCTCTGTCTCTCTCTTTCTTCGTCTGTCTGTCTGTGTCTGTATCTGTCTCTCCGTCTGTCTGTCTCCGTTTGTGTCTCTGTCTCTCTCTCTCTCTGACTCTGTCTCTCCGTCAGTCTGTCTGTCTGTCTCTCTCTGTCACTTTATTTTTCTCTGAACAATGACTCATCTTTTCAGCTGCATTTCTGTGCACATTTTTGAGAATGAGATGGAAAAAAAGCCCCAAATATATTCTGTGAATGGCAAAAACGCTTCAGTAGTTTATTGAATTAAATAAACTGCACAGTGTGATGCAGAGGAAGTTTAAAATAGAGGTAATAGAAGCTCAGACTTTCTCACAATTCCTCTTCAACTGAAGAAGTGTTAAATGTGTTAAAAGTGTTCGACCTCCTCCGTGTTGGCAGATCATCTCTCAGGATGAAGCCGACCGCAGAGGGAAAGTCTACGACAAATACATGTGCAGCTTCCTCTTCAACCTCAACAACGGTATGACACACGCACACACAGCCTTTCACGTCTGCTGTTCTTTGTACGAAAGCTTTAACAGTGTGTGTGTGTGTGTGTGTGCGTGTGCGTGTGCGTGCGTGCGCGCTTCTCTCTACAGACTTTGTCGTTGACGCCACGAGGAAAGGCAACAAGATCCGCTTTGCCAACCACTCCGTGAACCCCAACTGCTATGCAAAAGGTGAGCGGGCGCGACGACTAGCGTGAGCGGCAGTCGCGGTTGAGCTTTTTGCTGACTCGTCTGTTCTGTTTAGTGATGATGGTGAACGGGGATCACAGGATCGGAATCTTCGCTAAGAGAGCCATCCAGACCGGAGAGGAGCTCTTCTTCGACTACAGGTCGGTGACCCGTTTCCAAAGAGATTAACGGATAGTTACGTTGCTCTCCTTCATTTCAGAGTCCAGCGGCCGTGAAAAGGTTAAAATATATGAAAATAAATAAATATTAGTGGAGGTAACAACAAATATAAGAAAAATACAAATCTATCTAATAGTTATTCTAGTTATCGATTAAACAAAACCCAAAAATCTTTTAAAAAATAGCAACATTCTGTTCTTTTCCACTTGAAAATCGATAAATCGATGAACACGTTTGTTGATAATTAATTTCCTTTTGACGGAGTAATCAAGTTTTGTCCTCCGCTTCGTTCATACTCGCTCCAAAGAGCTCCTAATCTAACGTGTGTGTGTGTGTGCGTGTGTGTGTGTGCGTGCGTGTGTGTGTGTGTGTGTGTGCTGCAGGTACAGCCAGGCCGACGCTCTGAAGTACGTGGGCATCGAGCGAGAGCTGGAGATCGCCTGACTCTGACTTCTACCTCCTGTGGATCAACAACAAAGGCCTTACACTCACACACAAAACAAACACGCCGTCACTTCAGGAAATCCAGACGACGTCGTCAAACCGCTAGAAAGCTTCAGGAAAACTGGGAATATTTGAAGCGGAAACTTTTGATGCTGTTTAAAAAACAACATACTTTTCATATCTGATTATCTTCTTCTGTGAACGAATGTTCTTCTTCTCGTCGAGGGTTCTTAGATCTCCTACAACCTGCCCCCCCCCATGGTGTGTTTTTGTACGCAACGCTGAGCGCCGCATCGCCGTCTGTCTGTGGAGCAGCAGGTCGATCACAAAGCAGCGTCGCAGCAGATCCAGATGTTTTACAGCGTTCAGGCTATTGAGGAAGTTCATCGGCATCATGATCGATCATCGTCATCACACTGGTTCCACAGGTTTATGTTTAAACTGAATATTCTTTGGGTTTGGACTGTTGTTCGTTCAAAATAATACATTTAAAAAAATCACGTTTTACAGACTGAAATATTTATTTATTCATGGAGAACATCTGCAGATCAATCAATAATGGAAACGATTAAGATTCAGTTACTGGACAACATGTGTTACAAACTTTGTCTTGAGATGAGGCCTGAAACTATTTATTTTGTTAATCTGTGAAGTTCAACAGTTCAGTTTACAGTGATTTTAAAACGGAGAAGTCAGATTGTTTTTGTTTGATAATGTATACATTTTTTTTAAAGTAATTTATCAGATCTTTAGATCTCCAAAAAGACTATTTTGTTCCTCGGTCAAAGTCGTTTCACAAAACAAATTTCAGTCTCTGAAACTTAACGCTTTTGCTCGGTGATGACAGGAAGTCGTCGTCATCCTTTCACTGTAAAAGCACCAGCAAACATGTCAGAGAGCTCGACGTTTAACGTCTGAACTCGTTTGTTTCCTGGAGAGACTCTGCTTTGTGACGCCGCCGACGCTGCTTCAGGTGCTAATGAGAAAAAACGAAACCAGCACTACTTTCACCAAACTCAACCAAAAGCACACATGGCTTCATTCATGTCCTGCTGTCTCCCCCGCCTGTTACAAGCAGCAGCGCTGCGCTCTACTCGTACCGAGTCTCTCGGATATTATTTGATCATGTAAAAAAGCAGCAAATCTTCACATTTAATGAGCCGGAGAATCGCGTCATTCGAACAATCCGTTTCATTGTTTCAGCTCTGAATTCTTGGAAGAATTGCAGAAAAATTTAAACTTCCAAATCTCACATGTGAGGAGATGAGTTAACCGTCTCTGTGGATCCTTTAACTGAGAGAGTTTAAGTTTACAAAGTCAAGAATGTTTTCCTCTCAGATGATTCAATATTTCAAGACCTCACGATGTGTAATTACACATGCAGAACATTTAATCTGTTTCAATCAATCATTGTCAATTACTTTGTCTTTTCTGCTGCACACTTAAGTTCCTCTAAAATAACTCGTAGTAATTGATTCATGAACTAATTAATTGATGAGTACGAGTGGAGCGCAGTGAAAAACGTAAATGTTAAATAGTCCTGATGTGATTGTAGATGTCTGAGCCTCACTTTCTCTCTCTGCTGTCTGTCTGTGTCTCTCTCTGCTGTCTCTGCTGTGCCTTGAGTCCTGAACTCAACAGTCTGATTTTTAAACGTTCTTCGTGACGTCCTCACAGAGGATCCTCTTTCCTCACTTTCTCCTCCTCGTGATGTCCGATCAGTATAAATAGAATCTGCACCGTTCTCTTTCCTCTTGTTGAATAAGCCTTTTTATTAATAACGTACCAACAATCACACTTTTGACTCTCTCTCTCTCTCTCTCTCGTTTTCTCTGATGTGAATTCTGGTGCTCAGAAGAAGTCTTTCTGTCTGACGTGAAGCAATACAGCCTCTTCTTCTTCTTCTTCTTCTTCGACTCTTACACCTGTGATTTAATACAAACTTCACAGAGACGTGGACGTCTCATGGTGCTGTGATGTCTGTAGTTTTTCAGATGAGACTCTGAAACCTGGTGCTTCTCTCTCTCGGGGGGGTTTCCTACACAAAGTACTGAGGTTTTTTGGGAAAATCAAGTCAGGAGAAACTGGATTTAGTGACTTATGTGCATGAAAAAATGGTCAAACAACGATTTTCTGACCACAATCTGGTGAAATGTGTAGGAACCCTTTTGTTTTTTATATAACCTATAGCCTTCACCATGTCCACGGTGTTGATGCATTTATTTGGGGTGTGATTTGCATTTAAAAGATGAAAGAACCAGTGATTCATCCCAAAAACAACCTCCACAGCAGCTGGTTTCTAAATATGTCGCTCAGTGAAATCCGCTCCGGTGGAGTTTTGATTTAACTAAAACCAGCAACTTTAAAAGGTTCGTCTGTAAATGTGAGGGCTGAGTAACGAAACACACCTCTGAAGTATTCACGTGTTTAAACAATTAATGTTTGGGGGGGGGGAAAGCTGAAAGACATTGATTCGATTGATGCAGCCGTTGTTACGCGGCGCTTGTTGAAATCTAAACTGCAGGTTTTGAATCTTTTCACTCTTCTTCTTGTGAAACAAGGACCACTCGTTCTCCGATGACACAGGTGCTGATTTTTGTAATGTTTACAGGGATTTTGTTGTTCAACGTGATGCAGATTAAAATATTATGAACGGATGATTTCTTCTTTGTTTTGGTTCAAACATCTGGTTTGAAACAGAGTAGTAACTGCTTTAGGGAGTTTTTGGAGAGTAGCATTTAAAACTTGCTTTTAGTAGTTTGTATTTTTTAATTAATGTGCAGTTTTCTATTTGAGCAGGGTGTTGGAAGGTTTCTTCCAGTATCAAAAGTTAATGAATTTAGCGTAATTATAACTTAATCATAGTTAATGACAATTTCACACGAATGTCCAAAATGATAAACGAATGAAGTGATGACATTTTGAAATTCAATGATATTTTGAATGACACGTTTTTCAAAAGTCATAGTATATCGTGTCAAAGTTTAAAAAAGTCATAGTATAGCGTGTCGAAAAGTAAAAAAAAAGTCATAGTATAGCGTGTCGAAAAGTAAAAAAATAAGTCATAGTATAGCGTGTCGAAAAGTTAAAAAAAAGTCATAGCATAGCGTGTCGAAAAGTTACAAAAAAGTCATAGTATAGCGTGTCGAAAAGTTAAAAAAAGTCATAGTATAGCGTGTCGAAAAGTTAAAAAAAAGTCATAGTATAGCGTGTCGAAACGTTAAAAAAAGTCATCGTATAGCGTGTCGAAAAGTTAAAAAAAGTCATAGTATAGCGTGTCGAAAAGTTTAAAAAAGTCATAGCATAGCGTGTCGAAAAGTTAAAAAAAGTCATAGTATAGCGTGTCGAAAAGTAAAAAAAAAGTCATAGTATAGCGTGTCGAAACGTTAAAAAAAGTCATAGTATAGCGTGTCGAAAAGTAAAAAAAAAGTCATAGTATAGCGTGTCGAAACGTTAAAAAAAGTCATAGTATAGCGTGTCGAAAAGTTAAAAAAAGTCATAGTATAGCGTGTCGAAAAGTTAAAAAAGTCATAGTATAGCGTGTCAAAGTTTAAGTCATAGTATAGCGTGTCGAAAAGTTACAAAAAAGTCAGAGTATAGCGTGTCGAAAAGTTAAAAAAGTCATAGTATAGCGTGTCGAAAAGTTTTTAAAAAAGTCATAGTATAGCGTGTCGAAAAGTTTTTAAAAAAGTCATAGTATAGCGTGTCGAAAAGTTAAAAAAGTCATAGTATAGCGTGTCGAAAAGTTAAAAAAAGTCATAGTATAGCGTGTCGAAAAGTTTAAAAAAGTCATAGCATAGCGTGTCGAAAAGTTAAAAAAAGTCATAGTATAGCGTGTCGAAAAGTAAAAAAAAAGTCATAGTATAGCGTGTCGAAAAGTAAAAAAAAAGTCATAGTATAGCGTGTCGAAACGTTAAAAAAAGTCATAGTATAGCGTGTCGAAAAGTTAAAAAAAGTCATAGTATAGCGTGTCGAAAAGTTAAAAAAGTCATAGTATAGCGTGTCAAAGTTTAAGTCATAGTATAGCGTGTCGAAAAGTTACAAAAAAGTCAGAGTATAGCGTGTCGAAAAGTTAAAAAAGTCATAGTATAGCGTGTCGAAAAGTTTTTAAAAAAGTCATAGTATAGCGTGTCGAAAAGTTTTTAAAAAAGTCATAGTATAGCGTGTCGAAAAGTTAAAAAAGTCATAGTATAGCGTGTCGAAAAATTTTAAAAAGTCATAGTATAGCATGTCGAAAAGTAAAAAAAAAGTCATAGTATAGCGTGTCGAAAAGTTAAAAAAAGTCATAGTATAGCGTGTCGAAAAGTTACAAAAAAAGTCATAGTATAGCGTGTCGAAACGTTACAAAAAAAGTCATAGCATAGCGTGTCGAAAAGTTAAAAAAAAGTCATAGTATAGCGTGTCGAAACGTTAAAAAAAGTCATCGTATAGCGTGTCGAAAAGTTAAAAAAAGTCATAGTATAGCGTGTCGAAAAGTTTAAAAAAGTCATAGCATAGCGTGTCGAAAAGTTAAAAAAAGTCATAGTATAGCGTGTCGAAAAGTAAAAAAAAAGTCATAGTATAGCGTGTCGAAAAGTAAAAAAAAAGTCATAGTATAGCGTGTCGAAACGTTAAAAAAAGTCATCGTATAGCGTGTCGAAAAGTTAAAAAAAGTCATAGTATAGCGTGTCGAAAAGTTTAAAAAAGTCATAGCATAGCGTGTCGAAAAGTTAAAAAAAGTCATAGTATAGCGTGTCGAAAAGTAAAAAAAAAGTCATAGTATAGCGTGTCGAAAAGTAAAAAAAAAGTCATAGTATAGCGTGTCGAAACGTTAAAAAAAGTCATAGTATAGCGTGTCGAAAAGTTAAAAAAAGTCATAGTATAGCGTGTCGAAAAGTTAAAAAAGTCATAGTATAGCGTGTCAAAGTTTAAGTCATAGTATAGCGTGTCGAAAAGTTACAAAAAAGTCAGAGTATAGCGTGTCGAAAAGTTAAAAAAGTCATAGTATAGCGTGTCGAAAAGTTTTTAAAAAAGTCATAGTATAGCGTGTCGAAAAGTTTTTAAAAAAGTCATAGTATAGCGTGTCGAAAAGTTAAAAAAGTCATAGTATAGCGTGTCGAAAAATTTTAAAAAGTCATAGTATAGCATGTCGAAAAGTAAAAAAAAAGTCATAGTATAGCGTGTCGAAAAGTTAAAAAAAGTCATAGTATAGCGTGTCGAAAAGTTACAAAAAAAGTCATAGTATAGCGTGTCGAAAAGTTACAAAAAAAGTCATAGCATAGCGTGTCGAAAAGTTAAAAAAAAGTCATAGTATAGCGTGTCGAAACGTTAAAAAAAGTCATCGTATAGCGTGTCGAAAAGTTAAAAAAAGTCATAGTATAGCGTGTCGAAAAGTTTAAAAAAGTCATAGCATAGCGTGTCGAAAAGTTAAAAAAAGTCATAGTATAGCGTGTCGAAAAGTTAAAAAAAAGTCATAGTATAGCGTGTCGAAAAGTAAAAAAAAAGTCATAGTATAGCGTGTCGAAACGTTAAAAAAAGTCATAGTATAGCGTGTCGAAAAGTTAAAAAAAGTCATAGTATAGCGTGTCGAAAAGTTAAAAAAGTCATAGTATAGCGTGTCAAAGTTTAAGTCATAGTATAGCGTGTCGAAAAGTTAAAAAAGTCATAGTATAGCGTGTCGAAAAGTTTTTAAAAAAGTCATAGTATAGCGTGTCGAAAAGTTTTAAAAAAAAGTCATAGTATAGCGTGTCGAAAAGTTAAAAAAGTCATAGTATAGCGTGTCGAAAAATTTTAAAAAGTCATAGTATAGCATGTCGAAAAGTAAAAAAAAAGTCATAGTATAGCGTGTCGAAAAGTTTAAAAAAGTCATAGTATAGCGTGTCGAAAAGTTACAAAAAAAGTCATAGTATAGCGTGTCGAAAAGTTACAAAAAAAGTCATAGCATAGCGTGTCGAAAAGTAAAAAAAGTCATAGTATAGCGTGTCGAAAAGTTTAAAAAAGTCATAGTATAGCGTGTCAAAGTTTAAGTCATAGTATAGCGTGTCGAAAAGTTACAAAAAAAGTCATAGTATAGCGTGTCGAAAAGTTTAAAAAAAAGTCATAGTATAGCGTGTCGAAAAGTTAAAAAAAAGTCATAGTATAGCGTGTCGAAAAGTTAAAAAAAAGTCATAGTATAGCGTGTCGAAAAGTTTAAAAAAAGTCATAGTATAGCGTGTCGAAAAGTTTTTAAAAAAGTCATAGTATAGCGTGTCGAAAAGTTAAAAAAAAGTCATAGTATAGCGTGTCGAAAAGTAAAAAAAAAGTCATAGTATAGCGTGTCGAAACGTTAAAAAAAGTCATAGTATAGCGTGTCGAAAAGTTAAAAAAAGTCATAGTATAGCGTGTCGAAAAGTTAAAAAAGTCATAGTATAGCGTGTCAAAGTTTAAGTCATAGTATAGCGTGTCGAAAAGTTACAAAAAAGTCAGAGTATAGCGTGTCGAAAAGTTAAAAAAGTCATAGTATAGCGTGTCGAAAAGTTTTTAAAAAAGTCATAGTATAGCGTGTCGAAAAGTTTTTAAAAAAGTCATAGTATAGCGTGTCGAAAAGTTAAAAAAGTCATAGTATAGCGTGTCGAAAAATTTTAAAAAGTCATAGTATAGCATGTCGAAAAGTAAAAAAAAAGTCATAGTATAGCGTGTCGAAAAGTTAAAAAAAGTCATAGTATAGCGTGTCGAAAAGTTACAAAAAAAGTCATAGTATAGCGTGTCGAAAAGTTACAAAAAAAGTCATAGCATAGCGTGTCGAAAAGTAAAAAAAAAGTCATAGTATAGCGTGTCGAAACGTTAAAAAAAGTCATCGTATAGCGTGTCGAAAAGTTAAAAAAGTCATAGTATAGCGTGTCGAAAAGTTTAAAAAAGTCATAGCATAGCGTGTCGAAAAGTTAAAAAAAGTCATAGTATAGCGTGTCGAAAAGTAAAAAAAAAGTCATAGTATAGCGTGTCGAAAAGTAAAAAAAAAGTCATAGTATAGCGTGTCGAAACGTTAAAAAAAGTCATAGTATAGCGTGTCGAAAAGTTAAAAAAAGTCATAGTATAGCGTGTCGAAAAGTTAAAAAAGTCATAGTATAGCGTGTCAAAGTTTAAGTCATAGTATAGCGTGTCGAAAAGTTACAAAAAAGTCAGAGTATAGCGTGTCGAAAAGTTAAAAAAGTCATAGTATAGCGTGTCGAAAAGTTTTTAAAAAAGTCATAGTATAGCGTGTCGAAAAGTTTTTAAAAAAGTCATAGTATAGCGTGTCGAAAAGTTAAAAAAGTCATAGTATAGCGTGTCGAAAAATTTTAAAAAGTCATAGTATAGCATGTTGAAAAGTTAAAAAAAAGTCATAGTATAGCGTGTCGAAAAGTTAAAAAAAGTCATAGTATAGCGTGTCGAAAAGTTACAAAAAAAGTCATAGTATAGCGTGTCGAAAAGTTACAAAAAAAGTCATAGCATAGCGTGTCGAAAAGTAAAAAAAGTCATAGTATAGCGTGTCGAAAAGTTTAAAAAAGTCATAGTATAGCGTGTCAAAGTTTAAGTCATAGTATAGCGTGTCGAAAAGTTACAAAAAAAGTCATAGTATAGCGTGTCGAAAAGTTTTAAAAAAAGTCATAGTATAGCGTGTCGAAAAGTTAAAAAAAAGTCATAGTATAGCGTGTCGAAAAGTTAAAAAAAAGTCATAGTATAGCGTGTCGAAAAGTTTAAAAAAAGTCATAGTATAGCGTGTCGAAAAGTTTTTAAAAAAGTCATAGTATAGCGTGTCGAAAAGTTAAAAAAAAGTCATAGTATAGCGTGTCGAAAAGTTAAAAAAAAGTCATAGTATAGCGTGTCGAAAAGTTTTAAAAAAAGTCATAGTATAGCGTGTCGAAAAGTTAAAAAAAAGTCATAGTATAGCGTGTCGAAAAGTTAAAAAAAAGTCATAGTATAGCGTGTCGAAAAGTTAAAAAAAAGTCATAGTATAGCGTGTCGAAAAGTTTAAAAAAGTCATCGTATAGCGTGTCGAAAAGTTTAAAAAAGTCATAGTATAGCGTGTCGAAAAGTTAAAAAAAGTCATAGTATAGCGTGTCGAAAAGTTAAAAAATAAGTCATAGTATAGCGTGTCGAAAAGTAAAAAAAAAGTCATAGTATAGCGTGTCGAAAAGTTACAAAAAAAGTCATAGTATAGCGTGTCGAAAAGTTAAAAAATAAGTCATAGTATAGCGTGTCGAAAAGTTAAAAAAAGTCATAGTATAGCGTGTCGAAAAGTTACAAAAAAAGTCATAGTATAGCGTGTCGAAAAGTAAAAAAAAGTCATAGTATAGCATGTCGAAAAGTTACAAAAAAAGTCATAGTATAGCGTGTCGAAAAGTAAAAAAAAGTCATAGTATAGCATGTCGAAAAGTTACAAAAAAAGTCATAGTATAGCGTGTCGAAAAGTAAAAAAAAGTCATAGTATAGCGTGTCGAAAAGTTAAAAAAAAGTCATAGTATAGCGTGTCGAAAAGTTTAAAAAAAGTCATAGTATAGCGTGTCGAAAAGTTAAAAAAAGTCATAGTATAGCGTGTCGAAAAGTTAAAAAAAGTCATAGTATAGCGTGTCGAAAAGTTTAAAAAAAGTCATAGTATAGCGTGTCGAAAAGTTTAAAAAAAGTCATAGTATAGCGTGTCGAAAAGTTAAAAAAAGTCATAGTATAGCGTGTCGAAAAGTTAAAAAAAGTCATAGTATAGCGTGTCGAAAAGTTTAAAAAAGTCATAGCATAGCGTGTCGAAAAGTAAAAAAAAAAGTCATAGTATAGCGTGTCGAAAAGTTAAAAAAGTCATAGTATAGCGTGTCGAAAAGTAAAAAAAAAGTCATAGTATAGCGTGTCGAAACGTTAAAAAAAGTCATCGTATAGCGTGTCGAAAAGTTAAAAAAAGTCATAGTATAGCGTGTCGAAAAGTTTTAAAAAGTCATAGCATAGCGTGTCGAAAAGTTACAAAAAAGTCATAGTATAGCGTGTCGAAAAGTTAAAAAAGTCATAGTATAGCGTGTCAAAGTTTAAGTCATAGTATAGCGTGTCGAAAAGTTACAAAAAAGTCAGAGTATAGCGTGTCGAAAAGTTAAAAAAGTCATAGTATAGCGTGTCGAAAAGTTTTTAAAAAAGTCATAGTATAGCGTGTCGAAAAGTTTTTAAAAAAGTCATAGTATAGCGTGTCGAAAAGTTAAAAAAGTCATAGTATAGCGTGTCGAAAAATTTTAAAAAGTCATAGTATAGCATGTCGAAAAGTTAAAAAAAAGTCATAGTATAGCGTGTCGAAAAGTTAAAAAAAGTCATAGTATAGCGTGTCGAAAAGTTTAAAAAAGTCATAGCATAGCGTGTCGAAAAGTAAAAAAAAAGTCATAGTATAGCGTGTCGAAAAGTTAAAAAAGTCATAGTATAGCGTGTCGAAAAGTTTAAAAAAGTCATAGTATAGCGTGTCAAAGTTTAAGTCATAGTATAGCGTGTCGAAAAGTTACAAAAAAAGTCATAGTATAGCGTGTCGAAAAGTTTTTAAAAAAGTCATAGTATAGCGTGTCGAAAAGTTAAAAAAAAGTCATAGTATAGCGTGTCGAAAAGTTAAAAAAAAGTCATAGTATAGCGTGTCGAAAAGTTTAAAAAAAGTCATAGTATAGCGTGTCGAAAAGTTTTTAAAAAAGTCATAGTATAGCGTGTCGAAAAGTTAAAAAAAAGTCATAGTATAGCGTGTCGAAAAGTTAAAAAAAAGTCATAGTATAGCGTGTCGAAAAGTTTTTAAAAAAGTCATAGTATAGCGTGTCGAAAAGTAAAAAAAAAGTCATAGTATAGCGTGCCGAAAAGTTAAAAAAAAGTCATAGTATAGCGTGTCGAAAAGTTAAAAAAAAGTCATAGTATAGCGTGTCGAAAAGTTTAAAAAAGTCATCGTATAGCGTGTCGAAAAGTTTAAAAAAGTCATAGTATAGCGTGTCGAAAAGTTTAAAAAAGTCATAGTATAGCGTGTCGAAAAGTTAAAAAATAAGTCATAGTATAGCGTGTCGAAAAGTAAAAAAAAAGTCATAGTATAGCGTGTCGAAAAGTTACAAAAAAAGTCATAGTATAGCGTGTCGAAAAGTTAAAAAATAAGTCATAGTATAGCGTGTCGAAAAGTTAAAAAAAGTCATAGTATAGCGTGTCGAAAAGTTACAAAAAAAGTCATAGTATAGCGTGTCGAAAAGTAAAAAAAAGTCATAGTATAGCATGTCGAAAAGTTACAAAAAAAGTCATAGTATAGCGTGTCGAAAAGTAAAAAAAAGTCATAGTATAGCGTGTCGAAAAGTTACAAAAAAAGTCATAGTATAGCGTGTCGAAAAGTTACAAAAAAAGTCATAGTATAGCGTGTCGAAAAGTAAAAAAAAGTCATAGTATAGCGTGTCGAAAAGTAAAAAAAAAGTCATAGTATAGCGTGTCGAAAAGTTTAAAAAAAGTCATAGTATAGCGTGTCGAAAAGTTAAAAAAAGTCATAGTATAGCGTGTCGAAAAGTTAAAAAAGTCATAGTATAGCGTGTCGAAAAGTTAAAAAAAAGTCATAGTATAGCGTGTCGAAAAGTTTAAAAAAAGTCATAGTATAGCGTGTCGAAAAGTTAAAAAAAGTCATAGTATAGCGTGTCGAAAAGTTAAAAAAAGTCATAGTATAGCGTGTCGAAAAGTTTAAAAAAGTCATAGCATAGCGTGTCGAAAAGTTAAAAAAAAGTCATAGTATAGCGTGTCGAAAAGTTAAAAAAGTCATAGTATAGCGTGTCGAAAAGTTAAAAAAAGTCATAGTATAGCGTGTCGAAAAGTTACAAAAAAAGTCATAGCATAGCGTGTCGAAAAGTAAAAAAAGTCATAGTATAGCGTATCGAAAAGTTAAAAAAAAGGTCATAGTATAGCGTGTCGAAAAGTTTAAAAAAGTCATAGTATAGCGTGTCAAAGTTTAAGTCATAGTATAGCGTGTCGAAAAGTTACAAAAAAAGTCATAGTATAGCGTGTCGAAAAGTTTAAAAAAAAGTCATAGTATAGCGTGTCGAAAAGTTAAAAAAAGTCATAGTATAGCGTGTCGAAAAGTTTAAAAAAAGTCATAGTATAGCGTGTCGAAAAGTTTTAAAAAGTCATAGTATAGCGTGTCGAAAAGTAAAAAAATAAGTCATAGTATAGCGTGTCGAAAAGTTAAAAGAAAGTCATAGCATAGCGTGTCGAAAAGTTAAAAAATAAGTCATAGTATAGCGTGTCGAAAAGTTACAAAAAAAGTCATAGTATAGCGTGTCGAAAAGTAAAAAAAAAGTCATAGTATAGCGTGTCGAAAAGTTTAAAAGAAGTCATAGTATAGCATGTCGAAAAGTTTAAAAAAGTCATAGTATAGCGTGTCGAAAAGTTTAAAAGAAGTCATAGTATAGCATGTCGAAAAGTTTAAAAAAGTCATAGTATAGCATGTCGAAAAGTTTAAAAAAGTCATAGTATAGCGTGTCGAAAAGTTTAAAAGAAGTCATAGTATAGCATGTCGAAAAGTTTAAAAAAGTCATAGTATAGCGTGTCGAAAAGTTACAAAAAAAGTCATAGTATAGCGTGTCGAAAAGTTACAAAAAAAGTCATAGCATAGCGTGTCGAAAAGTAAAAAAAAGTCATAGTATAGCGTATCGAAAAGTTAAAAAAAGGTCATAGTATAGCGTGTCGAAAAGTTTAAAAAAGTCATAGTATAGCGTGTCAAAGTTTAAGTCATAGTATAGCGTGTCGAAAAGTTACAAAAAAAGTCATAGTATAGCGTGTCGAAAAGAGAAAAAAAAAGTCATAGTATAGCGTGTCGAAAAGTAAAAAAAAAGTCATAGTATAGCATGTCGAAAAGTTACAAAAAAAGTCATAGTATAGCGTGTCGAAAAGTAAAAAAAAGTCATAGTATAGCCTGTCGAAAAGTAAAAAAAAAGTCATAGTATAGCGTGTCGAAAAGTTTAAAAAAAGTCATAGTATAGCGTGTCGAAAAGTTAAAAAAAGTCATCGTATAGCGTGTCGAAAAGTTTAAAAAAAGTCATAGTATAGCATGTCGAAAAGTTTTAAAAAAGTCATAGTATAGCGTGTCGAAAAATTTAAAAAAGTCATAGTATAGCATGTCGAAAAGTTTAAAAAAAGTCATAGTATAGCATGTCGAAAAGTTTAAAAAAAGTCATAGTATAGCGTGTCGAAAAGTTTAAAAGAAGTCATAGTATAGCATGTCGAAAAGTAAAAAAAAAGTCATAGTATAGCGTGTCGAAAAGTTTAAAAGAAGTCATAGTATAGCATGTCGAAAAGTTTAAAAAAGTCATAGTATAGCGTGTCGAAAAGTTACAAAAAAAGTCATAGTATAGCGTGTCGAAAAGTTACAAAAAAAGTCATAGCATAGCGTGTCGAAAAGTAAAAAAAAGTCATAGTATAGCGTATCGAAAAGTTTAAAAAAGGTCATAGTATAGCGTGTCGAAAAGTTTAAAAAAGTCATAGTATAGCGTGTCAAAGTTTAAGTCATAGTATAGCGTGTCGAAAAGTTACAAAAAAAGTCATAGTATAGCGTGTCGAAAAGTTTAAAAAAAAGTCATAGTATAGCGTGTCGAAAAGTAAAAAAAAGTCATAGTATAGCGTGTCGAAAAGTAAAAAAAAAGTCATAGTATAGCATGTCGAAAAGTTACAAAAAAAGTCATAGTATAGCGTGTCGAAAAGTAAAAAAAAGTCATAGTATAGCGTGTCGAAAAGTTTAAAAAAAGTCATAGTATAGCGTGTCGAAAAGTTTAAAAAAGTCATCGTATAGCGTGTCGAAAAGTTTAAAAAAAGTCATAGTATAGCATGTCGAAAAGTTTAAAAAAAGTCATAGTATAGCGTGTCGAAAAGTTTAAAAAAAGTCATAGTATAGCGTGTCGAAAAATTTAAAAAAGTCATAGTATAGCATGTCGAAAAGTTTAAAAAAAGTCATAGTATAGCGTGTCGAAAAGTTAAAAAAAGTCATAGTATAGCGTGTCGAAAAATTTAAAAAAAGTCATAGTATAGCGTGTCAAAGTTAAAAAAAAAAGTCATAGCACAGCGTGTCGAAAAGTAAAATAAAATTCATAGTATAGCGTGTCGAAAAGTAAAAAAAAGTCATAGTATAGCGTGTCGAAAAGTTAAAAAAGTAATAGTATAGCGTGTCGAAAAGTAAAAAAAAGTCATAGTATAGCGTGTCGAAAAGTTACAAAAAAAGTCATAGTATAGCGTGCCGAAAAGTAAAAAAAAGTCATAGTATAGCGTATCGAAAAGTTAAAAAAAGGTCATAGTATAGCGTGTCGAAAAGTTACAAAAAAGTCATAGTATAGCGTATCGAAAAGTAAAAAAAAGGTCATAGTATAGCGTGTCGAAAAGTTACAAAAAAAGTCATAGTATAGCGTGTCGAAAAGTTTAAAAAAAGTCATAGTATAGCGTGTCGAAAAGTTACAAAAAAAGTCATAGTATAGCGTGTCGAAAAGTTTAAAAAAAGTCATAGTATAGCGTGTCGAAAAGTTACAAAAAAAGTCATAGTATAGCGTGTCGAAAAGTTAAAAAAAAGTCATAGTATAGCGTGTCGAAAAGTTACAAAAAAAGTCATAGTATAGCGTGTCGAAAAGTTAAAAAAAAGTCATAGTATAGCGTGTCGAAAAGTTACAAAACAAGTCATAGTATAGCGTGTCAAAAAGTAAAAAAAAAGTCATAGTATAGCGTGTCGAAAAGTTAAAAAAAAGTCATAGTATAGCGTGTCGAAAAGTTTAAAAGAAGTCATAGTATAGCATGTCGAAAAGTTTAAAAAAGTCATAGTATAGCGTATCGAAAAGTTTAAAAAAGGTCATAGTATAGCGTGTCGAAAAGTTTAAAAAAGTCATAGTATAGCGTGTCAAAGTTTAAGTCATAGTATAGCGTGTCGAAAAGTTTAAAAAAAGTCATAGTATAGCGTGTCGAAAAGTTTAAAAAAAGTCATAGTATAGCGTGTCGAAAAGTTAAAAAAAAGTCATAGTATAGCGTGTCGAAAAGTTAAAAAAGTAATAGTATAGCGTGTCGAAAAGTAAAAAAAAGTCATAGTATAGCGTGTCGAAAAGTTACAAAAAAAGTCATAGTATAGCGTGCCGAAAAGTAAAAAAAAGTCATAGTATAGCGTATCGAAAAGTTAAAAAAAGGTCATAGTATAGCGTGTCGAAAAGTTACAAAAAAGTCATAGTATAGCGTATCGAAAAGTAAAAAAAAAGGTCATAGTATAGCGTGTCGAAAAGTTACAAAAAAAGTCATAGTATAGCGTGTCGAAAAGTTACAAAAAAAGTCATAGTATAGCGTGTCGAAAAGTTTAAAAAAAGTCATAGTATAGCGTGTCGAAAAGTTACAAAAAAAGTCATAGTATAGCGTGTCGAAAAGTTAAAAAAAAGTCATAGTATAGCGTGTCGAAAAGTTACAAAAAAAGTCATAGTATAGCGTGTCGAAAAGTTAAAAAAAAGTCATAGTATAGCGTGTCGAAAAGTTACAAAACAAGTCATAGTATAGCGTGTCAAAAAGTTAAAAAAAAGTCATAGTATAGCGTGTCGAAAAGTTAAAAAAAAGTCATAGTATAGCGTGTCGAAAAGTTTAAAAAAGTCATAGTATAGCGTGTCGAAAAGTTACAAAAAAAGTCATAGTATAGCGTGTCGAAAAGTTACAAAAAAAGTCATAGCATAGCGTGTCGAAAAGTTACAAAAAAAGTCATAGCATAGCGTGTCGAAAAGTAAAAAAAAGTCATAGTATAGCGTGTCAAAAAGTTACAAAAAAAGTCATAGTATAGCGTGTCGAAAAGTTAAAAAAAAGTCATAGTATAGCGTGTCGAAAAGTTACAAAAAAAGTCATAGTATAGCGTGTCGAAAAGTTAAAAAAAAGTCATAGTATAGCGTGTCGAAAAGTTACAAAACAAGTCATAGTATAGCGTGTCAAAAAGTAAAAAAAAAGTCATAGTATAGCGTGTCGAAAAGTTAAAAAAAAGTCATAGTATAGCGTGTCGAAAAGTTTAAAAGAAGTCATAGTATAGCATGTCGAAAAGTTTAAAAAAGTCATAGTATAGCGTATCGAAAAGTTTAAAAAAGGTCATAGTATAGCGTGTCGAAAAGTTTAAAAAAGTCATAGTATAGCGTGTCAAAGTTTAAGTCATAGTATAGCGTGTCGAAAAGTTTAAAAAAAGTCATAGTATAGCGTGTCGAAAAGTTAAAAAAAAGTCATAGTATAGCGTGTCGAAAAGTTAAAAAAGTAATAGTATAGCGTGTCGAAAAGTAAAAAAAAGTCATAGTATAGCGTGTCGAAAAGTTACAAAAAAAGTCATAGTATAGCGTGCCGAAAAGTAAAAAAAAGTCATAGTATAGCGTATCGAAAAGTTAAAAAAAGGTCATAGTATAGCGTGTCGAAAAGTTACAAAAAAGTCATAGTATAGCGTATCGAAAAGTAAAAAAAAGGTCATAGTATAGCGTGTCGAAAAGTTACAAAAAAAGTCATAGTATAGCGTGTCGAAAAGTTTAAAAAAAGTCATAGTATAGCGTGTCGAAAAGTTACAAAAAAAGTCATAGTATAGCGTGTCGAAAAGTTTAAAAAAAGTCATAGTATAGCGTGTCGAAAAGTTACAAAAAAAGTCATAGTATAGCGTGTCGAAAAGTTAAAAAAAAGTCATAGTATAGCGTGTCGAAAAGTTACAAAAAAAAGTCATAGTATAGCGTGTCGAAAAGTTAAAAAAAAGTCATAGTATAGCGTGTCGAAAAGTTACAAAACAAGTCATAGTATAGCGTGTCAAAAAGTAAAAAAAAAGTCATAGTATAGCGTGTCGAAAAGTTAAAAAAAAGTCATAGTATAGCGTGTCGAAAAGTTTAAAAGAAGTCATAGTATAGCATGTCGAAAAGTTTAAAAAAGTCATAGTATAGCGTGTCGAAAAGTTACAAAAAAAGTCATAGTATAGCGTGTCGAAAAGTTACAAAAAAGTCATAGCATAGCGTGTCGAAAAGTTACAAAAAAAGTCATAGCATAGCGTGTCGAAAAGTAAAAAAAAGTCATAGTATAGCGTGTCGAAAAGTTTAAAAAAGGTCATAGTATAGCGTGTCGAAAAGTTTAAAAAAGTCATAGTATAGCGTGTCAAAGTTTAAGTCATAGTATAGCGTGTCGAAAAGTTTAAAAAAAGTCATAGTATAGCGTGTCGAAAAGTTTAAAAAAAGTCATAGTATAGCGTGTCGAAAAGTTAAAAAAAAGTCATAGTATAGCATGTCGAAAAGTTACAAAAAAAGTCATAGTATAGCGTGTCGAAAAGTAAAAAAAAGTCATAGTATAGCCTGTCGAAAAGTTAAAAAAAAGTCATAGTATAGCGTGTCGAAAAGTTAAAAAAAAGTCATAGTATAGCGTGTCGAAAAGTTAAAAAAAGTCATCGTATAGCGTGTCGAAAAGTTTAAAAAAAGTCATAGTATAGCATGTCGAAAAGTTTTAAAAAAGTCATAGTATAGCGTGTCGAAAAGTTAAAAAAAAGTCATAGTATAGCGTGTCGAAAAATTTAAAAAAGTCATAGTATAGCATGTCGAAAAGTTTTAAAAAAGTCATAGTATAGCATGTCGAAAAGTTTAAAAAAAGTCATAGTATAGCGTGTCGAAAAGTTAAAAGAAAGTCATAGCATAGCGTGTCGAAAAGTTAAAAAATAAGTCATAGTATAGCGTGTCGAAAAGTTACAAAAAAAGTCATAGTATAGCGTGTCGAAAAGTAAAAAAAAAGTCATAGTATAGCGTGTCGAAAAGTTTAAAAGAAGTCATAGTATAGCATGTCGAAAAGTTTAAAAAAGTCATAGTATAGCGTGTCGAAAAGTTACAAAAAAAGTCATAGTATAGCGTGTCGAAAAGTTACAAAAAAAGTCATAGCATAGCGTGTCGAAAAGTAAAAAAAAGTCATAGTATAGCGTATCGAAAAGTTTAAAAAAGGTCATAGTATAGCGTGTCGAAAAGTTTAAAAAAGTCATAGTATAGCGTGTCAAAGTTTAAGTCATAGTATAGCGTGTCGAAAAGTTACAAAAAAAGTCATAGTATAGCGTGTCGAAAAGTTTAAAAAAAAGTCATAGTATAGCGTGTCGAAAAGTAAAAAAAAGTCATAGTATAGCGTGTCGAAAAGTAAAAAAAAAGTCATAGTATAGCATGTCGAAAAGTTACAAAAAAAGTCATAGTATAGCGTGTCGAAAAGTAAAAAAAAGTCATAGTATAGCGTGTCGAAAAGTTTAAAAAATGTCATAGTATAGCGTGTCGAAAAGTTTAAAAAAGTCATCGTATAGCGTGTCGAAAAGTTTAAAAAAAGTCATAGTATAGCATGTCGAAAAGTTTAAAAAAAGTCATAGTATAGCGTGTCGAAAAGTTAAAAAAAAGTCATAGTATAGCGTGTCGAAAAATTTAAAAAAGTCATAGTATAGCATGTCGAAAAGTTTAAAAAAAGTCATAGTATAGCGTGTCGAAAAGTTAAAAAAAGTCATAGTATAGCGTGTCGAAAAATTTAAAAAAAAGTCATAGTATAGCGTGTCAAAGTTAAAAAAAAAGTCATAGCACAGCGTGTCGAAAAGTAAAATAAAATTCATAGTATAGCGTGTCGAAAAGTAAAAAAAAGTCATAGTATAGCGTGTCGAAAAGTTAAAAAAGTAATAGTATAGCGTGTCGAAAAGTAAAAAAAAGTCATAGTATAGCGTGTCGAAAAGTTACAAAAAAAGTCATAGTATAGCGTATCGAAAAGTTAAAAAAAGGTCATAGTATAGCGTGTCGAAAAGTTACAAAAAAGTCATAGTATAGCGTATCGAAAAGTAAAAAAAAGGTCATAGTATAGCGTGTCGAAAAGTTACAAAAAAAGTCATAGTATAGCGTGTCGAAAAGTTTAAAAAAAGTCATAGTATAGCGTGTCGAAAAGTTACAAAAAAAGTCATAGTATAGCGTGTCGAAAAGTTTAAAAAAAGTCATAGTATAGCGTGTCGAAAAGTTACAAAAAAAGTCATAGTATAGCGTGTCGAAAAGTTAAAAAAAAGTCATAGTATAGCGTGTCGAAAAGTTACAAAAAAAGTCATAGTATAGCGTGTCGAAAAGTTAAAAAAAAGTCATAGTATAGCGTGTCGAAAAGTTACAAAACAAGTCATAGTATAGCGTGTCGAAAAGTTACAAAAAGTCATAGTATAGCGTGTCGAAAAGTTTAAAAAAGTCATAGTATAGCGTGTCAAAAAGTTAAAAAATAAGTCATAGTATAGCGTGTCGAAAAGTTAAAAAAAAGTCATAGCATAGCGTGTCGAAAAGTTAAAAAAAGTCATAGTATAGCGTGTCGAAAAGTAAAAAAAAGTCATAGTATAGCATGTCGAAAAGTAAAAAAAAAGTCATAGTATAGCGTGTCGAAAAGTAAAAAAAAGTCATAGCATAGCGTGTCGAAAAGTAAAATAAGTCATAGTATAGCGTGTCGAAAAGTTTAAAAAAAGTCATAGCATAGCGTGTCGAAAAGTTTAAAAAAGTCATAGTATAGCATGTCGAAAAGTTACAAAAAAAGTCATAGTATAGCGTGTCGAAAAGTAAAAAAAAGTCATAGTATAGCGTGTCGAAAAGTAAAAAAAGTCATAGTATAGCGTGTCGAAAAGTAAAAAAAGTCATAGTATAGCGTGTCGAAAAGTTAAAAAAAGTCATAGTGTAGCATGTCGAAAAGTTAAAAAAAGTCATAGTATAGCGTGTCGAAAAGTTTAAAAAAAAGTCATAGTATAGCGTGTCGAAAAATTTTAAAAAGTCATAGTATAGCATGTCGAAAAGTTTAAAAAGTCATAGTATAGCGTGTCGAAAAGTAAAAAAAAAGTCATAGTATAGCGTGTCGAAAAGTTAAAAAAAAGTCATAGTATAGCGTGTCGAAAAGTAAAACAAAAGTCACAGTATAGCGTGTCGAAGTTACAAGTCATCGTATAGCGTGTCGAAAAGTAAAAAAGTCAGTATAGCATGTCGAAGTTTTGTAAGAAGTCAAGTATATAGTGTGTCGAAAAGTTTTAAAAAAGTCATAGTATAGCGTGTCGAAAAGTTAAAAAAAAGTCATAGTATAGCGTGTCGAAAAGTTAAAAAAGTCATCGTATAGCATGTCGTAAAGTTTAAAAAAAAGTCATAGTATAGCGTGTCGTAAAGTTTAAAAAAAAGTCATAGTATAGCGTGTCGTAAAGTTAAAAAAAAAGTCATAGTATAGCGTGTCAGTTTTAAAAAAAGTCATAGTATAGCGTGTCAGTTTTAAAAAAAGTCATAGCATAGCGTGTCGAAGAGTAAAAAAGTCAGTATAGCATGTCGAAGTTTTGTAAGAAGTCAAGTATATAGCGTGTCGAAAAGTTAAAAAAAAGTCATAGTATAGCGTGTCGAAAAGTTACAAGTCATATTATAGCGTGTCGAAAAGTAAAAAACCCATAGTAGTGTCGAAAAGTAAAAAAAGTCATTGTATAGCATGTCAGTTTTTTAAAGTCCTATCGCCTGTCAAAGTTTAAAAAAAAATTCATATTATAGCGTGCCGAAAAGTAAAAAAAAAAAGTCATAGTATAGCGTGTTGAAAAGTTTAAAAAGTCATAAAAAGACAGCTTAGTATTTCATAGTATATTTAAACAACAATGTAAAGCCATATTAAGACTATGATTGACAAAAGTCTAAAGTATATTCTGAGAATTGTCTGAAGAAATCACAGCATATCGTCATAAAACATCTCAGTATTTGTCCTGGCAAACAGTTCACAACATAAAGAAAACAGTATTTTTAGCTCGTAGAAAAGTCGCTGGTGCCCCGCTGCCTCGGCTTCACTCATCTAATTCAACGTAAGGAGTCTGGTATCTTTAAAGAGCATAAATATTACTTTCCCATATTTTAACACATTAAACAGACTCGAGACGTGAATCATAAAGACAAAATGTTAATATTTTCTTTCATTTACTCCTGACAGCAAATGTTTTGATGGCAAATATAAAATCTTTTGAGTTTAGAACAAAAGAGAAATATTTGCGTACGCCATCTTAGACTTTGGGAAACACTGAAAACATTTCATAACATCCTGACTTTATGGACCTACAAAGAGCCGGCGGTTCAGAACGTGAGGGTGTGAACAGAGTCTCGGGAGAAGAAGGCGTTTAGAGAAATCTTTCCTTGTTTTTATTTATCACACATTTAGAAAATGAACCACACTATACAAATGTCCACCGTTGGGTAATGAAACAGGCCTCCTGCATGAACCCCACCGACCTCAAACCAAAACAACGTCAGCAGATAAAGAAGCATCATGGCGGCCGTGAACTCACCACCTCCTCTTCCTCCGTCGCAGACCTTTAAATTACAGGAACCGGTTTTGTGTCGTCGTACGGTGGACTGCGTCGGCTGCCCAGTGACTCGACTTTCATATTGACTTTTTTCATCTTTTTTTGGTGGTCACGGTGGTGCAGGTAGGCAGTAGCATGCAGAAACCTTTGGATGCGGCTCTCCTCTGATTGGCTGAAGGCTAATTCATTACGTTTGCGCTATGTAAAGGAGGGAGTAGGGGGCTTTCTTTTTTTCCTCTTAGAGTCTGTGGTTGTTATTTACAATATGACAACAAGGAAGTGTGTGTGTGTGTGTGTGTGTGTGTGTTTGAGTCCTACAGATGGGGGCGGGACAGGCGAGCGTGTAGACGGGGTTTCCCGGGGGTGTCGCTTCCTCGCTGAAGGCAGAGCAGAAAGTTCACTCCCTCCTGTTGGTTGTCATATCGGGGGCGGTCACATGATCCGCGACACACTCACAACATGGCCGCCGCTCAGAGGGATCCTCACTTTATTACTCAGACATAAAATTAAAAAAAAAAAAAGAATGAAGATAACAAATAAAACTGAGGAGAGCCGGCGGGCGGGGGGGGGGAGGTCGGCGTTCAGGCCAGGTAGCTGTACGTGTCCTTCTCACCGTCCACTCGCTCCAGGTACTCCTTCTCTATCAGGATGTCGATGCATTTCTGTCCACAAGGGGGAGACAAAACACACACAACACGAGAACAAGATCAACACAAACACAAAGCTTCTCTTTCTGTCAACAATGTGAAAAGATCAGAAGATGGCGAAAAATACTAGTTCCCTCGTGATTAGAGTTTACTGTAAACAACTCATAATTCATCTCTAACATGTTAAACAGCTGGATTTATTACATCGTCTCCGACGCGTTACCTTGATGACGGGGACTCTGGGTTTGAATCGGGACGACAGCTGGTTCAGAACTTCAGCCAGAAGCTGCTGGTGCTTCAAGACCTTCCTCATCTTCATGATCCTCACGATGGCAGCCTGCACGCACGCACACACGCACACACACACACATACACAGTCAGTAACAACACACATTCTACTTTTAATACATATTTCCATGTAAGGAACACTGACTTTTGGGTTTTTTTGTCGAGTGAATGTTTACGATTATCTTGCTCAATAAAAAAAAGATTTCTGTAAAAAATGAGCCAGATGTTTTTTTTGGAGTCGCTTAAAAGATTTAACTCTGTGAAAGTAGAAGATAATATTGATACATAGTATTTTATAATATTGATACATAGTATTTCATAATATTGATACATAGTATTTCATAATATTGATACATAGTATTTTATAATATTGATACATAGTATTTTATAATATTAATACATAGTATTTCATAATATTAATACATAGTATTTCATAATATTAATACATAGTATTTCATAATATTAATACATAGTATTTCATAATATTGATATAGTATTTCATAATATTGATACATAGTATTTTATAATATTGATACATAGTATTTTATAATATTGATACATAGTATTTCATAATATTAATACATAGTATTTCATAATATTAATACATAGTTTTTTATAATATTGATACATAGTATTTTATAATATTAATACATAGTATTTCATAATATTAATACATAGTATTTCATAATATTGATACATAGTATTTCATAATATTGATACAGTATTTTATAATATTGATACATAGTATTTTATAATATTAATACATAGTATTTTATAATATTAATACATAGTATTTCATAATATTAATACATAGTATTTCATAATATTAATACATAGTATTTCATAATATTAATACATAGTATTTTATAATATTAATACATAGTATTTTATAACATTAATACATAGTATTTTATAATATTAATACATAGTATTTTATAATATTAATATATAGTATTTTATACTTAGAGTTTAAAGAACTGGAACAAAACACAAATCATTGTTTACAAAAAGAACGACAATGTAAACAAACTCGCATTTTAAGGGTTAAAACCTTAAAAGAATTAAAGAATATTTGGTATTATTATCAGGGGTGAAGTTGGTGAAGTTGGTGACTCAGTGAAAGAAGAAGATAATATTAATATTTAGTATTTTTAAGCAGTTTTAGGAACATTTTTGTGCTCTGAAGTAACAAGTGGGACTTTTATTTATACATAAAACAGCTGTGGAATTATGTAAACAAAGATTTAAAGGGTTAAAATGTGTTGGTTATGATGAGGACTGCTGTTTGAAGTGTAAATAACATAAAGAGTAACCGGTGACCTGAATGAGGAGCTTGCGGTCCTCCTCGATGTTCTTGTGAGTCGTCTCCTGCTCTTGTTTCTGCTCCGTCTTCATCGGGACGTTGATGTTCACCCTCAGCTTCTTACTGCGACGGAGAAACAACAAAAGGAAAGTTTGAAAAAAAAAAAAAACCCAAAACAATGTTCCAGCGCCGCGTCGGTAAAGCGGGACACGCGTCGGGACGTTTGGCGGGAAACACTCCTCACTTCTTGTATCCGAGGAACAGCTTGATGACGGTGTCGGGTTTGAAATCCATCTCGTCCACGTTGGCGTTCTCGTCCTCCATCACCTGTCGGACAGACAGACATCAGTGAGGACGCTGATGTGAGTGATCTGAACAGAAATGTCTTTTTAACACACGCCATGCTATTCTGTGAACGTCCTCCGGTTTCCTTCCAACGCATTAAAGACCTCAGTTCACTCGACGACAAACATCATGCGTTACTGAGGATAAACTCAGTCCACCAACACACGAAGCGGTTATTTGTGACGTAAATAAGACGACAAAGGACCAAAAAGAAACTCACCAGAAGCTTCGATTTTAACAAAATCTGCAGAACTTGAACGAGAATGTCCTGAAGATGAAAGAGAGTGTCAGTTAGAGGAACGAAGCGGCTCGTGCTGCCGTTCGTGAGGAGACGTGAACGGGTGTGTCGCGCTCACAGTTTTGATCTGCGTGCTGTCGGTCAGCTGCTGGACGGTGTAACTGTCCTCCGTGTTGTACTGCAGCAGGATGGCCATCTGGAAGGTGGAGGCCTGCAGCGTGTACCTGTAAACAGCAGCAGCAGGTTGAGTATGAGATTGGCTGAATTGACACTGAAGCAATAAACCGTCTCAGTCAATCATAAGCTGATGAAGCCACACACGAGGACGCCTCCACAGTGCCCTCTACCTGCCGGCTCTTTCATAATAAGTAAATAAATCCCACTCACCTGTTCTTGAAGCAGTTGGTGACCAGCTCTCCTTTGGACAGGTGGTACAGCCAGGTGAGCTTCCTGCCGCTGTGTCTGCTGGCGTAAAACGCCGTGAAGCGCTGGTAGCTTCGCTCCAGCTGCACAGAGAGAGGAGAGTTAACAGGAGAGCGGTGCTCAACGTGAGGTTCCGGGAGCTTTTCAGGGGCCGCCGGAGAAGGTTCGAATGAGGATCTCCTGCTAAAGGAGGGATTTAAATACGTTTATACCTCAGAAGGCAGAGCGAAGGTGCAGGACTGCTGGAAAGGCCAAGACCCAGAGCTGAGAACCTGGATACTGAAGTCCACTGTAAGACACACACACACAGGTTTTTGGGACTCCAGCATATTCCCCTCATACGTTCCTGTGATGTTTGTTAAATGATAAATGTAGTCTGGTGACATCATGCAGCATGTGACATGGAAAAGTGTAAAACAATAAAACTCTGTAAACTGAATGTATTTTTGCTGTTTTGATTCCCAGACAACACAATCGTCCTCTCACAAGTTCCCCCTTTCACTCACTTATCTGGACATCACCCAGAGGAGCTGTATGAGAGGAGACAAACGTCCACACGAGTTATTGTTGGAATGCTGTTAAGCATTCCAACTATTGTTATCCTGTTTCTTTATTGTTGGAATGCTGTTAAGCAACAATTCCAACTCTTTCACCAGAGGGGTGCTATGACTTTTCATATTTGTAATCTTTAAACTTTTTGAATTATTAAGCTTTTTATTTTCAATAGGATCTCTATGGAGAATATTTTCAAATGGCTTCAGGCACACAGGTGTTCGCGATTGAGCCAATTAGTGATGTTGATAAACACACAGACTCACGTGCACATACACTCCTCTCCCTCTCTCTCTGTGTCTCTCTCAGTCAGTCATTCAGGTCTTAGGGATCTTTAGAGGTCTTTCCCCCCTCCTCCACCCCCCCCACACACACGCCATTTTAAAATAAAAGCCCCACAGAATGAATTCTAACTGAACTGCTTGTGATGAGCCTGTCATTTAATAACCTCTGTTTATGTGTGTCAAACATGATGATTATGTCTCCTCTCCCCCTCCCCCCCCACCCAGTCCCCAGTGCCACCCTTTCAAAATAAAAGCCTCATGGATTAACTGTATTTAAACGTTTAGCTCAAAATTAGGCTTTTTTGTTGAAGTAATGAATGCTCTTACTAATACTGCGACTACTACTACTGCTACTAATATTTCTAGTATTACTACTACTACTACCACTTCAACTTTTGCTGTTGCTACTATTACTACTACTGCTACTGCTATTACTGCTACCATAAATATTATTACTACCACTACTGCTATTACTACCACGACCACTACTATTATTACTGATACCACAACTGCTAATACTGCTATTCCTGCTACTACCAGTACTAATACAGCCATTAGTACGGCTGCTATAAGTACTACTACTACTGCTACTTCAAAAACTGACTTTACTATTACTACTACTACTTATTATACTACTACTGTTATATAAAATACTACGACCACTACTACAGCTATTACTAAGACTACTGATACTCCTACTTCTACTACTTCTTCTAATTAGAGAGACAAACGTGTTTTTGTCGCGGCTAGCTGGCCAACGATCCCTTTCATTAAATAAAGAAACACCATGGGAGACAAACCTGCAGCAGTAAAAGCTTTGTGTGTGTGTGTGTGTGTGTGTGTGTGTGAGAAGAAGAGTTTATACTCATGCATTCACTTCTTTTATTCCACAGTGAGATACTTTAGTCTGTTAACAACACTGGAGGAGAAAACAGTGAAGTGTGGTCCCAACTACTATAATTTTATTTTAATTATAGTGTTTCATTCATCGGAAACATCGTAACATACACTCAGACAGAGTGTATGACAGATACCCGTGTGTGTGTGTGTGTGTGTGTGTGTGTGTGTGTGTGTGTGTGTGTGTACGTACGGTCCAGAGGCTCAGAGTTGGTCAGGTGCTTCTTGAACTGTTCGTTCAGGTCTTTACTGACTCCGATGTCCTGGAACATCCGCTGCAGTTTGGACGTGTACTCGAAGCCGCACGCTTGCTGCAGGAGAACAGAAAACAACAGCGTCAGTGGGAGGACGAGGGAGGACGAGGGAGGACGTGGGAGGACGTGGGAGGACGAGGGAGGACGTGGGAGGACGAGGGAGGACGAGGGAGGACGTGGGAGGACGTGGGAGGACGTGGGAGGACGTGGGAGGACGTGGGAGGACGTGGGAGGACGCGAGGCTCAGAGCGCCGCGGACAGACGGACGTGTGCGCGTCACCTTGAGCTTGGAGATCATGCTGGCCTCGGCGTCGTCGCTGGCGCTGTTCTGGTGGACGAGCCGTTTGGCCAACATCTTAGCGTAGAACTTCTGGAAAACGTCTTTGTCCTCGATGTATTTGAACACAACCATCTGAGGAAAGGAAGAAAAATCACTTTAACGCACTCCTAACCCGAGTACACGTGTTTCTACCGTAACAATAAAAATACTTACACCGAGGCATAAGAAGGAAAGCTGCACTAAATACACAAGTACAACCTACAGGGTCCATTTACAGATTACAAACACAGTGTTGTGAGTGCATGTGTGACACGGGTCAAAGTGTCTCACCACTTGGTTGAGTGTGTCCTCCAGTTCTGCCTCCTCTGGGTTTTTAGAGCTGCAGAAAGAAAAAATGTACAATTTCACTTGTTCAATATTGAATGAAATCAAATAAATTAGAATAATAAAGAGACGTTTCCCCGACCTCTTCTTCAGTAAAGAGTCGCAGTATCTGGCCAGCAGCTCTGGAGATTTGCTGGAGGACTGAGCCATCCTGGTGACGGCGTTGTTGTTGATGAATCGACCGCACGCCTGTGAAAAGACAACGAGCGCGTGTTAAACAAGACAACGTCACAGAGAAGCCCCCGGCTGGTCTGACGTCATCAGATCACACTCAGGGATCACTGACCTTATCGAGCGCGGCCACGAAGCCAGCGTCGTTGTTGAAGGCAGACATGACCAAAGCGTTGTACTTCTTATGGACGTCCAGGGTGGTCTGCACGTACACTTTGGGGTCCTGGAAGAAAACACACGGATTTGGTATTTTTAAGACACATTAGTTTGAATTTCCAGCATTTTTCTTGATCAATAAATCACTTTTTAGACCTTCACTACTCTCACTATTATGTACTTGGATCATCTTTTAAAATGATGTTACAAAAATGTCAACAAAGGAGATTCTTGTACCCAAACGGCACCAGAAACGACCTGTAATGTTTGTTAATCTAACGCGTCGTTATTGCTGACGGACAATGAAGCGCGAGGGGAGGAGGCGGTGCGTACGTTGAGCGCTGCCTCGCCACACTTCTCGATGGCGGCCAGGCCCTGGTTGTGGATGTGAGTCTCTAGAAGCTTCTTCAGTTCGCCCAAACCGTCTGTGATCCGCGACACCAGGTTGTACATCCGGCCCAGGTCTGAGAGGAGAGAGGGGGGTGTTAGACCTCCATACGATGTGCTGCCTTCGTTAACCAACAGGATGTTCTGTTCAAATGGAACAAGAGCACCAAACTACTTCCTTGTTATCTGAGCCGAGAGGATTGCAGGTTTTTACATCTTCCGTCTGATAGACGGTGCCGTTTTTGGCGATTGTTTGAAGACAAGAAACATGGTTGTGGAAAACTAAATGACACTGAAAGTATAAAATGCAAGTTCACCTTCATTCTTGTCGGCATCCAGCAGGTTCTGAAACTCCGTGTGGAAGATCTCCAGGTGTTTCTCTATGAGGACCTGCTCACACTTCCTGGCCAGCTCGTCCTGGGTGGATTCATGGAGGTAAACCTGCACACGCCGCTGCTCCTCCAGCAGACGAGCCTCCGCCTGAGGGGGGAAAACCCCACAAATCATGTATTTATTATAAGTTCATCACCGGCACTCGCAGTTTAACAACGTTTTAAAGCAACAGAACATTCATTGATGAGACCGTCGCACCTTCTTCATGTACTCGGTGACGGGGTTCTGCTGCAGGAACTCTGTGCTCTCGCGTGTGTAGAACCGTTCCGTGTCGGTGAGGAACTGACACTCAAAGTACTCTTTGTACACGGACAGCGTGGGGCCTTTGGCGTAGGCGTCCTCCTCGTTCAGACCCAGCTCCACTGGAGAGGCGAGACACAAGAGGTGAGGCGGACCACGGGACAAAAACACTGCGGTGTCAAATAACGTCACAAGTCACCTCAGAGACATAGAGCACGAGGTCAAAGGTGAGCGTGTTTAGGTTTAAGCTGCGAGAGAGTTAAAGGGACAGTCCGGATCTTTAGGGTTGTAGGAGGTACTAGTCGTCCTACTCGTCATGCGTGTGCTAAGAACAGGCGGTCGTGTGTAATCCATCACCGTGTGTGTCGACCTACCGTAAGACTGGACCACACCGCTGATCAGTCTAGTGTTAATGGTCTCCCCGTTCCTCTCTCTCTCGATCAGCTTCAGCACAGCGTTTGTTACCTGAAACACACACATTTGTTTATCTTATTTCTGTTGCATATAACTTTTACAGGTATTAAAGGCAAAGACACTTAATCGGGAACCAAAACAAAAGACAGCACCGAATATTCTGCTGTTGTTTCTCGTTTAACACACCTGTTTGTTGAGGGGTCGGAATAAACACTCCCTCCAGGTCACGAGTGCCAGCTGGGAGGAAACGGCAGCGTAGGAGAGAGGAGAACAAGAGGGTGAACGGGAAAGCTCACCACTTTACGCTGCATGTTTGTTACTCGTCGCGGTGTGCAAGCTTTCAGAATTACTAACAGTTTTCACACATTCGTGTCCCAAAAGCTCGTGTTGAGCACTGGCGGCAGACGGCAGACGTACCGAGTAGATCTCGTAGATCCCCTTGCGTCCCTCGTCACACTCTCGTCTGACCCAGTGGCGGTTGAGGTAGGCGCAGATCCCGTTGAGGACCTTACTGGAGAAACGGTAATCCTCCCACTGCTGGGTGTAAAACTTCAACACACACTCGTCCATCAGATCCTCGCCGTCCTGGGGAAGGAAAGAACGGGTATGAAGAGATTATCGGGTTACAGTGCAGACTGTGACGGTCTGGGAAATGAAACTGACCGGCGTGTGTGGACTCACCTTCAGCAGGCTGGTCAGGTAGTTCTTCAGGAACTCTTTGAGCCGCTTGTAGAGCTCCAGGCCCACAAACTGAGCCCCGCCTGGAGTGGTGGACTTTTTGGAGGGCTTGGTTGGCGGCACCGAGCCGCGGCCCTGGCTGGACTGGTGGACGCTGGTACAATAGTTATATACGTGTCTGAGGGAAGGGTTAAGGAACAAAACACAGAGACACGTCACAGACGACGGCATTCCGACCAACCTTTGGACTTTTGAACAGGAATAAAAACTATTTGGTTCCGACTGAGGAGTGACGTAGGGATGCTGTATGTCTCTGGTAGAGACCTGTCAATCACTGTAGCCCCGCCCTAAAGCATCCCCTGCTTTATGGTCTGTGTGACTCTAAATGGACCATAATGTACTAAATGAACATCATGCTGTATTGAAGAAGACTTGAAACTAGAGATTGAGACCATAAACTCATGTTTACAATGTTTACTGAGGTAATAAATCAAGAGAGAAGTAGAGTCATTTTCTCATAGACTTCTATACAACCAGAGGAGTCGCCCCCTGGTGGACACTAGAGAGAATGCAGCTTTAACACAGAATTTGAGATTGCTTCCTGGTTGAAGAGAGAGTAGCATCATGTGACGAGAGTAAGGACAGTTGACCGACAGGACGATGGCCTCACCATGGCCTCCCTTCTCTATGAAAGATTATCTTTCTTTCATACCAAACATCACCCCATAACTACAACAAAGCTTGCAATAATTGGTGACGAGTGATGCAGCCACGAAGCTCTGAAAGGTAAATATGACATTCGCAGATTGCAGTTTTAAATTAGTGCTGTTCTTTCTTTCTTTCATGTTTTTAAACATGCATCTACGGATGGGTGAGTGACATCCTGTAGTGCTGGGAAGGTGCATAACAGGAAGCCAAGGTTGTCAAACTAAATGTGCCCTCAGAAGAAAAGAAAGAAACACTGTGTTCGATGGAGTTAGAATGATTGACGGGTGATGAACTTAGTGTATCTGAATGTTTCGACTTCCCGTTTTCATACAGACAAAACATTTTAGATTCATTATGTAGAGTAACAAAGGTTTGTTTCCTGCTTCCAGGTGTTCTTATTGTTGTAACTCGTTAACTCTGAAACAGGTTTAGGTTTAAGAATGAAGGCCGTGACGTTCACTACAACACACACAGAGAGGATGGCTGTCGACAAATCTCTGAACTTAAACTCTAGGATTCTAGGCATCAACCTCGCCCGATGAGACAGGATACGTGTAGAGTTCCATGTAGCGCGACTTGGCCATGCTTTGCCGCGTGTACACCTGCTGGATGCCAGCCCGCAGGTCGTCCCATATCTGGTCCAGGCCTATCTGTTTCAGTCCGTGGG